>NC_081391.1:25628316-25873316 GCF_030684315.1 Stegostoma tigrinum | reverse complement strand
ATAGTTTGGATACAAAACAACAGGACCCCAGAAGGAAGACAAAGGACACAATGTTAAATGGTCAGTGGTAACTTGGTCAGAGCTGGCTCAGGGACAGGATGGCGAACTGGAAGGAAGGACTGCAGTTGTGTTCCACCACATGTTCAGGTTTTCACAAAGACTACCTGCTCTTACCTCTAGAACTCTTCCCCCACATCTCCCTCCCCAAAGCCTCCTCCATATCTTTGTCAATCCAGGTTCTGCCATTCAATGCTTCTTTGAGCTCATTCAGAATCCTGCTGTTAACGTGCTAATTCAAACTAAATGACCACTTGTGCTCACAGATCTACACTGGCTCTCATGTTAGGGCACACTCATTTTAAAATTATCATTCTTATTCTCAATTCCCTCCTTGGCCAATTCCTGCCCGCCCCCCCAAATTTCCTGTCATCTCCTATAGCTCGCCAGCCATCCCAGGAATTCTGATTCCAGCCTCTTGCTCTCCCAATTCCCATCAATCCATCATTGGCTGTGCTTTCAGCTGCCTGGGCTCTGCAATTCTGTCCCTAAACCCCTCTACCTCACTATCCTCCTTTCAAATGCTTCTTAAAACCCACTTCATCAATCAAGCTTTTGGTCAGCTGCTGCAATATCTGCTTTTGCAGCTCAGTACTATATTTTGTTTTTTAATTTACCTCCACAACATCCTGAGCTGTTTTAGACCATAAGATGCAGGGGCAGAAGTAGGTCATTCAGCCTATTGAGGCTGCTGCACCATTCAGTGAGATTGTGGTTGACCTGATAATCCTCAATTTCACTTTCCTGCCTTTCCCCATAACCATTGATTCCTGTATTGATTAAAAATGTTATTATGGTGAATGTGTTTAACAAACATGCTGTTTTTGTTAGCTTCTTTATTATAGATAAGTGATCCAGACTTTAATGTTGGAAATACACCTTCAAAGTTTGAGAAAAGTACATTTGATCAAATAATAAATAGCAATCAGAATTGCAGCTGCAAGGATAGAGGGAAGGGGGTGAAATGGGTAGACAGGTAGCAACTTGATGCCAATTACTGAAGGAGAAACAGCACAGAGAGGCAGTGTCATCAAAATGATAGTATTGTGGATTAGGGAGGAGAGAGGGAATGGGCACGCAAGCAAAGAGGGGCAAGGATGTGTATGTTCACAAATCTGAAGGGACAGGGCAGATTGACAAACTGAAAGTGCATGTTGGGAGACTTGGCTTTGGAAATAGAGGCCATTGAACAGAAAATCTTCCTATCACTGGCAAGGCTTCAGCTGGAGTACCACATGCCAGACTGGAGAGCATCATTAGGAAGCTGCAGAGGACATTTCATTGTTGGAATGAGGATCTTCGGTGAGTTGGAGAAACCAGAATCATTCTCAGCGCAGAGATGGGCAAGGGGTGATTTAATGAAGCTGACTACAATAATAAGGGTTATTGAAGGAGTGCAAACAATGCAGTCCTTCCCAAACTGTTTCCCACTGCAATGCCACTTCAAAGTTCAAACTTGTTGTGACCCTAGAGTAAGAATAGGGATGGAGTAGGTGCAAGAGGAGACACAGGGTAGAGTTGCAAGAGTGAGGTGGAGGTACAGTTGTGTGATCCAGAGGTGGAGGGTACAGCATGAGGATGGAGAGGCAGTGAGCGAAGCTGAGGGGAGTACAAAGGGGGGGGGTGTGGGGAGTGGGGAACGAGCTGTGAGCGGGGGAGTTGTGGGGAGCTGGAGTTTGAGGGGGGTGTAGAGCTGTGAATTGGCTGAGAGGGGAGAAACAATTTCCTGTGGCAAGTGAGTAGCTAACCAGAGGTTATAGATTTTAAAATGTTGACAAAAGAACTATAGGAAATAGAGGTGAACCGACTGTAAACAGCAAATTGTAATCTGGGGCAAACTGAATGAATGTGCTGAAGGAAATGTTACTGGAACGTTTGAGAGGCAAACGGACTCGGCCCTTTGACAATGTACTTGAGAAATTGCAGAGTTTTGCCTGCTCACCCACCTGTTTCCTACCCTAGGGTGGCCCTGGGTGACACTACTGGTTATTCAGTTGGCTGTTGTTATTTTCCTACATGCCGTGGTGATCTGGGTGTGGTGCAGGAAACCTGGCAACGGGAAAGATCAGAAGGTTCAGGGGACCATCATGAAAATGACCGAGCTTACATTATGTGAGCTGAAACCATCTCAAAATGAATACAGCATAATGACTAATCAGTAAATCTCTTTACATGGTTGTTGATTCTGATAGCACTCATTATATGCCTTCAAATGGAAATAATGCAACAAATGTTTAAAACTTTCAAACTGTGTAGTGCTGTAAGACTTGGACACAGAATTGTAAAATCTTGCTATCCTAACTTTAGCGCTGTCACACTGTTCTTCAGCTGGAAAACTGAGGCTGAAAGGTCCAGCAAAGGCTAACAAAACTCAAAGTAAGATGTGAATGTACACTCTTTGTGTTTCTTGACTTAATTCTGAAAAGTTGCCAATAACACCTTCAATGTAATTGCTAGCTTGGACAATACCTTGGAACATAGGAATGCACTAATATCTGGAATGTTATAAAGAAAAAGACGCTCAAAACTAGTCTACTGTAATATACATTAAGGTCTGTTTGGAAATGCAAAAACAGAAGTTGCTGGAGAAACTCAGTAGATCAGACAGCATTTGTAAAGAGAAAAGAGAAGTTTTTCAGAGGTAATTCTGAAGAAAGGACACTAGATTCGAGGCATTAACTCTGTTTTCTCTCCACAGAGTGGTGATTTTCTCCAGCAACTTCTGTTTTTGTGTTTTCAGAACTCCAGCACCTGCAGCTCTTTGTTTTAGATTAAAGTCCATTTGGTGTCTGTGAAGATTGACAATGTAATCTATACTGTTGTCTTAAGTAATTATCACATTCTTCAAAGACTAACTGAGATGTTATTCCTAATGATTTGAGCTTGATATGGAATAAAACTACATTATTGCAGAAATTGAATCTTATTTCTTCAATCACCATTGGGAGTTAAAGGTTTACAGTACACTCACTATAAAGCACTGCGTCAGGCTGTCTATCGTCAGCCTAATCTCAGCTTTTTCTGATCATTAGGCAGTGGATAATACCTTACAGTCTTGTTTGTGTTGCTGAAGTAATGTAACAAATGTTTAAAAATTTCAGAAGCTATGTAGTCTTGCAGTCATTTTAATGAAAGAAAAGGAGCACAGTATATTGGATCGGTTCATGCCCAGTTGTTTTGTGTCCCCACCCGCAGCTGAGTTTCACCATTAACTGTGCCGTTTACTAATGATCACCAGAAGAACGTGGATGGCAAAGACTGCTGGCAAGGATGGAAATACAACAAAACCAAAGCTGCTGGAAAAGCTCAGCAGGTCTGGCAGCATCTGTGCAGGGAAAAACAGAGTTAACGTTTCGGGTCCGGTGATCCTTCCTCAGAACTCAGATGTGTTCAAATTGAAGTGTGTCTTGCCATATCGATTCAGTACTCACATCAGAATCTAGAACATTCACCGGGCTAGTGGACAAGATGGGATGATCCCAATGCCAATGAGATCATAGCATGTATGTCAGTTCGCAGTGAGGAACAGCACATTGTTTGGGTCCCTAACTGGTGGGAGGAAATGCAGCAACCTTGATTGCACAGTCAAGATGATCAATGAACTACATAATCTGATTCGGTCAGCATTCAGAGACAGGGCAGTGTGACTGTGAGTGAAGCAGGTGAGGGTAGCCAGAGGGCAAGTGCAATTGTCCAACAGGTTTGAGGCTCTTTCAGCTTGTCAGGATGAGACTGAGGGCTGCAGGGGAATAAACTCTCTGACCATGGCACGGTGGCAAAGGAAACTATTCAACAGGCAGCAGTAAGAAGGAATGTAGTGGTAGTCAGAGCAGTGTAGCGAGGGGTTTGACATTGTTCTCTATAGCAAGCAGCATGAATCTGAACAGTGACGTGCCCGTCTGCTGCCAAGGGTTTGGGACATTCACACGGGGCTGGGGAGGATCTTGGAGTGGGAGAAAGAGGACGCAGTGTCCTTATTGTTACTGACAACATAAGCAGGACAAAGAAGGAGGTTCTGCATACACAATATGAGGCGCTAGGTGCCAAGTTAAGAAGCAAAACCTGGAAGGTCACTGAGCATTAATAATGGAAAATAAAGAAATGGCAGATGAATTGAACAGGTATTTTGCATTGGCCTTCACTGCAGTGCATAAAGTAACATCCCTAGAAGCAGCAATAATCAGGAAATGGAGGGAAGGGAAGAACTCTCAAAAATCACAATCTCCAAAGTAGTAGTGAATAAGTTGTTGGAACTATGCACCGATAAGACCCCATCCAGATGGATTCATCTTTGGGTCTTAAAAGAAGAGCCTCGTGAGATAGTTGATGCACTGGTTTTAAATGTTCCAAACTCCCTTTTATCAGGGGTGGTCCCATTAGAATGGAAGTTAGTGAATGTAACTCTTTTATTCAAACGGGGACAGAGATAAAAAGGAGGGAAATACAGGCTGGTTAGCTTAACATTTGTCACGTGGAAAATGTTAGAACCTGTTGTCAAGAAGCTACACTTGGATAAGTGCAATATATTCAGGCAGCTTTGATATGGTTTTGTGAACAGGTAATCATATTTCGCCAGTCTGTGGGAATTGTTTGAGAAGGCAACAGATGCTGTGCAGAAAGAGGAACCAAGCAGCAAATACTGGCCCAGCTGGCAATGTCCACATCCCATGAATGAGTAAACAAAATGCTTCAGTTACACATGACTCTGATGAAACCGTATCTGGATTACTGCAGACAATATGGGTCAGCTTATTTAAGGAAGGAAATAAATGGTGGAGGCAGTACAGATGAGGTTAACTAGACTAATATACAGAATGAGAGGGTTTTCTTTTGAAGAAAATTTGGACAGCCCAGGCTTGTACCTGCTGGAGTTTAGAAAAATATGAGCAAGATTGAAGCATGTAAAATGCTGCAGGGTCTTGGCAGGGTCAAACTTGTCCTCCTGTGGGAGAATCTCGAACTGGGGCCTAACTGTTTAAAAATTAGGGTTGTCCCTTTAAAGTAAAGTGATTTTTACTTTCCTCTCAGTGGGTGATGAATGTTTGGAACTGTCTTCCTGGAAAGGTGACGGAAGATTATCGGAGTTAGGTGGATCGGATGTTACAATCAGATCAGCCAGACTCTTACTAAATGGCAGAGTAGGCTCGAGGGGCCAACTCATCTAGAATTGCTCCTAATTCATCCGTTCAGTTGTAAATCTTGAAAAACCTAATTTCTTCATGTAAAAGGCAGAATTATAAAATATGCAGCTAAACTACAAAACAGACTCTTTGGAGGATAAGATTACTGCAACACATATAGAACAAGCAGAGAAGCCACTTCATAGACCATATCCCACCACTCTGCTGGGATAACTCAACATTATTACAATGATGCAGGTGCCTGAATCTTTGTTGAGGCTTTACTCTGCCTGATTGCTCTAATTATAAAACTGAGAAAAGAAATATTTTCTGTTGAGAAACTCCATCGAGACTTCCATTGAGGAAGTCTCAGGCCAATCCACATTTAACAATTTGCTCTGAAAGTTCTGTTCATACTCTGACAGCTGTGGCAAATGTTACTGCAGCAGTTAGGACAGACACAACATTCTGAAACAACCAACAACATCCACATACAGTAATGCACAACATTCTAAAAATAAATTAGTTTCACCTTATCTCACAGTGTTGACGGGTCGTTTAAAAATCTCAATTTCCAATCTGCATCCAGATTGGTACATTTGACAAAAACTAACTGCTGTAGTCCACTCCCTAATCTGTGTACTAGAAATCTTAATCTTTGAGATATATTGTTGACAAAACAGAAACAGGGGTCAAAACTTTATCTCAGGCCACCCTCAGTGGTGGAGTAAAGAGCATGTGCTTGGGGCTCGGCCTATGACTGAGCAAACTGGACGACGTAAAATAGTTGAGATAACGCGGTGTAGAGCTGGATGAACACAGCAGGCCAAGCAGCATCAGAGGAGCAGGAAAGCTGACGTTTCGGGTTGAGACCCTTCTTCAGAAATGGGGGAGGGGAAGGGGATTCTGAAATAAATAGGGAGAGAGGGGGAGGCGGTTAGAAGATGGATTGAGAAGATAGGTGGAGAGGAGACAGACAGGTCAAAGAGGCAGGGATGGAGCCAGTAGAGGTGACTGTAGGTGGGGAGTTAGGGAGGGGATAGGTCAGTCCAGGGAGGATGGACAGGTCAAGGGGGCGGGATGAGGTTAGTAGGTAGGAGATGAGGGTGAGGCTTGAGGTCGGAGGAGGCCAATGGTATCAACGTGAATTTCACCAGCTTCAAAATCTTCCCTCCCCTTACTGCATCCCAAAACCAGTCCAGCTCATCCCGCCTCCCTGACCTTTCCTTCCTCCCACCTATCCCCTCCTCCCAACGCAAGCCTCACCCCTATTTCTTACCTACTAACCTCATCCCGCCCCTTTGACCTGTCCATCCTCCCTGGACTGACGTATCCCCTCCCTACCTCCCCACCTACACTCACCTTTTTACTGGATCCATCCCCGCCTCCTTAACCTTTCTGCCTCCTGTCCACCGATCTTCTCCTCTATCCACCTTCTATCCGCCTCCCCCTCTCTCCCCATCTATTTCAGAACCCCCTTCCCCTCTCCCATTTCTGAAAAAGTGTCTAGGCCCGAAACGTCAGCCTTCCTGCTCCTCTGATGCTGCTTGGCCTGCTGTGCTCATCCAGCTCTACACCGTGTTATCTCAGATTCTCCAGCATCTGCAGTTCGTACTGTCTCTGATTACCTATGTAAAATAGTTTGTGCATAAGATGAATAAGAACACTTGCAGGACAACATTTGACGTGAGGGAATTCTTGCAATTAACGTGTGGCTGAATTTGACTCAGACTAGTTACTCAGCTGTTAGAAAAAGTGACCACTTCTCCAATGGTAATGTTCCTTCCATAAAAAGAAAAAGACTTTGTGAGTTTGCAGATCTTATTCGATATGAGACAATTGAATAGGAATGGGCAACTGCCTCTGCTCGCATTAGGGATGTAAATATTATTTATAATGTATCCGTTTACACTATTCACATTACATCAGTTTATATGTTAAAGGATGTGCCTACCAAAATAAAATACTTATTCTTTTTATTCAGATCCGTACTTTAAATTACAATCACTAAAGATTAAAAAGAGCAATGAGTAAACTGTAGTACTGTCTTGCATAATATGCTTACACATTACTAAAGCATTTCTAAAGCATTTCTAAAACAAAAGTATCTTTCTGCTGCATTTGTCTGATATTTTTCAATCTGTTTTAAACATTAACTGTAATTTTTAAATCGTAAAACTATCACTTGTTAACCATTTAACCACTTACTATTTTACATACTTAGCTTCCATGCAGAAAGGTGTATGAAGAATCTGTGGAGCGATTTTGAATCTGATTCCTAAAACTTATCAAGGGAAGCTTAGGATCTCTGCCTGTCACTTCTATTGTTGATTCACTATGGCTTGATGGGTGTTATTGTAAACAAGAACTCAGAAAGAGCAGATACAAAATGTTGGTTGTGCCCTTTCATGTTTTCTATCTTAGGATTGCCTTGATGATCTGAATTTACGATATGGACACACATCTTGGAATTTCAGCAAAATCCGAACATCGGTGTCAACAAAATTGTACTCCGCATAGTAAATGAATGCTCATGTTGCCTTTTAATATTAAATCGTAAAGTATCAAATCAATCACTGTTATCACTTCTCACCAAAGTGTTAATTTATCAGAATCACAAAATTGTTATGGTACAGGACACAGGCATTCATTCCCATTGTGTCTGTGTCACTAAACTGAAAGAGCAATTCACTTACTGCCATTCCCCTTCGACCCTGCACGTTATCCAGCTTCAAATAACACTCTTAATCCATTTTGAATTACATTATATTTTCAGATACCTGTGGCTTTCCGATTCAGGTAGATCACTGCCACTAACCCTCCCTTCTTTATGCTGAGGCAAGAGCATGTATGATTATGAACAGTAGAAGATAGACCATTGGTGAACCTAAGCAGAAGAGGCATTTAGGCATTAACTGATTGCAAGAGAGAAATGGTAGATGGAAAAAGATAGTTTACATTACTAGTCAAGCATATTTAGTAAGGACCCATAAGATCATAAGACATAGGAGTGGAAGTAAGGCCATTCGGCCCATCAAGTGCACTCCGCCATTTAAATCATGGCTGATGGACATTTCACCTCCACTTCCCTGCACTCTCCCCATAGCCCTTGATTCCTTCTGAGATCAAGAATTTGTCGATCTCTGCCTTGAAGGCACCCAACATCCTGGCCTCCACTGCACTCTGCGGCAATGAATTCAACAAGCCCACCACACTCTGGCTGAAGAAATGTTGTCTCATTTCACTTTTAAATTTACCCCCTCTAATTCTAAGGCTGTACCCACGGGTCCTAGTCTCCCCGCCTAATGGAAACAACTTCCTAGTGTCCACCCCTTCTAAACCATACAACCCTCAGGATTTTTACAGAATATATTTGCCTCCTCAGGTGCAGGTCTGAAGAACTGAATTGCCTTCACTCAAAGACATGGGACATCATCAAATCGGACTGATCTAAAGAACATGAATATAAATTCCTTCAGAACCATGAGACAACAGATTTGAATGGTTCCTGTGGTATAGCGGTAATGACCCACTCCACCCTAGCCACTATGGGGCAGAAGGTCCAGGTTCAAGTCCCCCCTGACCTGGAGGTGAGACATAACATGTTTGCTTTAAATCTCAGATAGATAACTTTGTTAAACAAAGGAATTAAAGGAAGTGGGCCAAAGGCAGGGATACGGAATTAGGCCACAGATTGGCCATCCCAGAGAATGGAAGAACTGACTAAGGGGGGTCCTGTTGAACATTCTGATTTAACCTGATCCTATGCGCCTCCAGGCAGTGAATTCCAGCACTCAGCCACTCACTTTCTTTCATCTCGCCTTGGCATCCTTTTCCAATTACTGTAAGGCTGTGCCCTCTCCTCTTTGACCTTTTCTGTGCATGACAATAGCATCCTGCAATGAATTTATGTGACTCAGTGGCAAATTTACTTTGATAGTGCTAGTGAAAAACATTGTTTTTTATAGTTTGTTTTCTGTTCAGTGCTGTAAGAATTGCTGTTATGGTCTGTGTGTGCTGTTGTTTGTCCACTTACAAATACCATGTTTTATTTAGTTCTCTGTAAATTTATTTGGTTGCACGAAGTGCATTTTAGCATCTATTGAGAAGGAATTGTCTTGCACTGGTTAGGATTACTGTTACTTCAATTTAATCTAATATTCAGGTCACTTTAAATGTAAAGTGAAGCCTGTGATTAGAACCCTTAATGAAATGCAATGGTTTCAGTACACTCACCCTTTAACTGCGAGGGAGTCAGCTCAGTGCTGAATCTGAGGTGCCTATCCGATTGGATGCCTTATATTTGATTTATAATGCGGCCAGTTACTTCAAATTGCAGCCTGTGATTGAAATAAAACTTTAGGCATTGAATTGCTGAGCTTTGTTATTTTTAAACTGAGATTTTTCAAGGTTTTCAGAAGCTTTTTAAGTTAGTGAGTTTTGAGAAGATTTGTAGCTCAGTTTGAGGTTCTGGGTGTGAGTTTGCTCGCTGAGCTGGAAGGTTCGTTTTCAGACGTTTCGTCACTTTTTTTTATTTGAAAAAATATATTTTATTCATAAGATGTACAAAAAAATAAAACATTTATACACCTACCCAGTCATGCAAGCCGCTCCGGGTTACCCAGGGGTTACGTACACCAACTAAAGGGAAAAACAAAGAAGAAGAAAAAAACAAAGCAAAGAAAACACCCCGGCAGTCGTCACCCCGCACAGTCCCAGTTGGCCCCCTGACCAGTTTGGGAAGGCGCCAGCTGGGCCCACTTACCAGATAGGGTTCTTCTTTCTATTCTGGACGAGGGGTTTCATACAGTGGTCTTTCCCCACCGCACCTTGGCGGCGGCTGCCCCAAGCTTTAGCGCGTCCCTCAGCACGTAGTCCTGGACCTTGGAGTGCGCCAGTCTGCAACACTCGGTCGGGGTCAGTTCTTTCAGCTGGCAGACCAGCAAGTTGCGGGCAGACCAAAGAGCGTCTTTCACCGCATTGATGGTCCTCCAGGCGCAGTTGATGTTGGTCTCGGTGTGCGTCCCCGGAAACAGCCCGTAGAGCACGGAGTCCCGCGTCACGGAGCTGCTCGGGATGAACCTCGACAAATACCACTGCATCCCCCTCCAGACCTCCTGCGCATAGGCACACTCCAGAAGGAGGTGATCGACAGTCTCGTCCCCCCGCAGCCACCTCAAGGGCAGCGTGCGGTGGTGCAGAGATTCCGGGCATGCATAAAGGATCTCACTGGCAGAGCCCCTCTCACCGCCAGCCAAGCAATGTCCTTGTGCTTGTTTGAAAGTTCTGGCGATGAGGCATTCTGCCAAACGACTTTGGCAGTCTGCGTGGGGAACCACACGACGGGATCCACCCTCTCCGTTTCCCGAAGGGTCCCGAGGATACTACGTGCTGACCACTGCCTGACGGCCTTGTGGTCAAAGGTGTTTCCTTTCAAAAATTTCTCCACGAAGGACAGGTGGTACGGGATGGTCCAACTACTCGGAGTGTTCCGCGGCAACGAGGCCAGGCCCATCCTTCGCAACACCGGGGACAGGTAGAACCTCAGTAAGTAGTGACACTTGGTGTTTGCGTACTGAGGATCTACACACAGCTTGATGCAGCCGCACACAAAGGTAGCTGTCAGGGCGAGGGTGGCGTTCGGTATGCCCTTTCCCCCATTTTACAGGTCTTTGTACATGGTGTCCCTGCGGACCCGGTCCATCCTCGACCCCCAAATGAAGTGGAAGATGGCCCGGGTGACTGCAGCGGCGCAGGTCCAGGGAATAGGCCAGGCCTGCGCCACATACAACAGTACCGAAAGCCCCTCGCACCTGACAACCAGGTTCTTACCCGCGATGGAGAGGGACCGGAGCGTCCACCTGCCCAGCTTCTGCTTAAATTTGGCGATACGCTCCTCCCAAGTCTTAGTGCATGCCCCAGCTCCACCGAACCAAACACCCAGCACCTTCAGGTAGTCTGTCCTGACGGTGAAGGGGATGAAGGAGCGGTCGTCCCAGTTCCCGAAGAACATGACCTCGCTCTTACCCCTATTGACTTTGGCACCCGGAGGCCAGTTCAAACTGGCCGCAGATGTCCAATAGTCTACTCACCAACCGACGATCAGTGCAGAAGACGGCGACATCGTCCATGCACAGGGAGGTCTTGACCTGAAGGCCTCCGCTGCCTGGGATAGTCACGCCCTTCAGGCTCACGTCCTTCCTGATGGAGGCGGCGAAGGGCTCCACACAGCACACGAACAAGGCAGGAGAGAGCGGGCAGCCCTGCCTGACTCCAGATCTAACAGGAAAACTGTCTGATTCCCACCCGTTCATCGAGACTGCGCTAACGATGTTGGCGTAGAGCAGCCGGATCCAATTGCGGATGCCCTCCCCGAACCCCAATTTGGAGAGGACGTCCTTCATGTAAGCATGAGACCCTGTCGAAGGCCTTCTCCTGGTCCAGGCTGACAAGGCAGGTGTCCACCTGCCTGTCCTGTACGTAGGCGATCGTATCCCTGATGAGCGCGAGGCTCTCAGCGATCTTCCTGCCCAGCACAGCACAGGTTTGGTCAGGGTGAATCACCGACTCCAGGACAGACCTGACCCGGTTAGCTATGACCTTGGCCAGGATTTTGTAGTCCACGTTCAAAAGTGAAATGGGACGCCAATTCTTAATTTCTTCCCTCTCCCCCTTCCTCTTGTAAATGAGGGTGATGATGCCCTTCCTCATGGACTTGCACATTTCCCCTGCCCGAAGGGCACTATCGTACACCTCCAGCAGGTCCTGGCTGACCAGGCCCCACAGAGTGGAATACAGCTCGACTGGTAAGCCGTTGCTCCCGGGAGTCCTATTCCTCCGCAAGGACTTGAGGGCTCTGGTCAGCTTGTCCAGGGATATCGGCCGGTCCAGCCACTCCCTCGTGCCGTCGTCTAAGACCTCCGTGATAGACGACAGAAACGACTCGGAGGCCGTGCTGTCCGTGGGCTTCGTGTCGTACAGTCCGGCATAGAAGGATCTGCTGATCCTCAAAATGTCGGGCCGAGACGACGTCACCGAGCTGGCGTCCTCCTTCAGCCGGCTAAGCACAGAGCTCTGTTTGTGCACCTTCTGAAAGAAGAAACGCGAGCACGTCTCTTCCTGCTCCATGGAGCGGACCCTGGACCGGAAGATTATCCTGGAGGCCTCCGCGGCGAAGAGCGAGGCTTGCTGGCCCCTCACCTCGCGGAGGTCCTCCGTGACATCGACCCCCATCAACTGCAGAAGGAGCAGGTTCTGCACCCTTTTCTGGAGTCGCGATAGCTTTCCCCGCCTCTCTCTTGCCTTCTGAACACCCTTGAGGACAAAGAACCTCTTGATGTTCTCCTTCACTGTCTCCCACCAGTCGCCTGGAGACTCAAAGAGGGGTTTCACGGTTCTCCAACCGGCCTACTCCCTCTTAAGCTCCTCGACGTTCTCTGGGGTCAACAGAGTCGTGTTGAGCTTCCACGTCCCCTTGCCGGCCGGCTGGTCGTCCTGTAAGTGACAGTTGGCCAACAGGAGGCAGTGGTCAGAGAAGAACACCAGCTCGACGCTGGTGGACCTGACCGAGAACGCCTGTGACACAAACAGGAAGTCTATCCTTGAGCGGAAAGACCCGTCTGGCCGCGACCAGGTGTACCTCTGCTGCACTCCGTCTGCAGGGGCGCTGAAGACGTCGAGCAGCTTGGCGTCCTTCACCGTGCCCATCAGGAATCTGGACGTGACGTCCAGTTGACTCCCCCCACCCGCTGTCCCCACGCCGGATCTTCCATCTGCATCGATGATGCAGTTGAAGTCTCCGCCTAGGATGACCGGCCTGGACGTAGCCAGCAGGGGTGGAAGCCGCTGCAGGACGTCCAACCGCTCACTCCGTACCACTGGGGCATACACGTTGATCAGCCTCAGGGGAGCGTTCCTGTAGGTGATGTCAGCCACTAGGAGGCGCCCCCACCACCACCTCCTGAACTTGAGAGATGGTGAAGTCGCACCCCCATAGCAGAATAGCCAGGCCCGAGGAGCGACAGTCGTTACCCCCCGACCAGATCGAAGGCCCACAGGTCCAGGCACCGGACCATTTCCCGTACCTGCCGAGGTGCGGTATCCCGCACTCCTGCAGAAACAGGAGGTCCGCCTCGATGGTGGTCAGGTAGGCCAACGTGGACACACATCTTGCGGTTGACTTGACGCTGCGCACATTAATGCTCGCAACTCGTACCCCCATTGTGGGCAGTGACCGCAGTACCCTCCCCAAGTCCAAGGTCCAGCCCCTCCATCTGTCCCTTCGTGCCCATTGCCCGGGCTAACTGCTGGACGCTCTCCGGGCTCAGGAAACCGTCCGTGCTGCCTTCCGGGTGGCATCCCCCCCGTCAGGGGTGCGGAGGCAGGAGGGTCCGGCTCCGGATCAGGCTGGGGACGCGCTGTTTCCTCCTTCCTGCCTGGAAGTTCCGGGGGGGCCTCTAGTGCCCCAGCGGCAGTTGACTGGGTGTCGGAGGGAGCCTCAGGACGCCTCCCGTCACCTGGCAGCGTGGTGCTGCTTTCCTTCTCCCTCGAGATCTTTAACCTCTGCTTCGGGTGGGCCCTCTCTGAATCCCCCTCGTCAGAGGAGCTCTTATAGCACCCCTGTAGCTGCCTCTTCCCGCCTGATGGTTGCGGTTCCTGGGCCCGTCGACGCACCTTCCTCCTCGCTTTCTGGACTGTTGTCCACTCCCCTGGGTCGCCTGTCGCCGCCTCCATCGACTCCGGGTTGTCGGGGGGGGGAGCGGAGCCTGCAGGGGTGCTTTGCTGGCCTCGGGTCCGTCCTGTGGGGCTGGGCCCTCCTGCATGACCTGGCCCTCCTGCACATTAGTGGGGTCCTTGCTGGGCCCTGGTACCTTCCTCTCCTCCAGGGGGGCTGGCCCCGCATTGCCTCTGCCGGCGACCTGGGCGTAGGTGGTACCCCGCCGGGGGCATGCCCTATAGAGGTGGCCCCCTTCCCCGCAAAGGTTGCAGTTTTTCTCTCGTGGGCAATCCTTTGCAAGGTGTCCCTCCTCCCTGCAGTTCCTGCAGATGGTGGCTTTGCAGTCGGCCGCCACGTGACCTGACCTACCACAGGCATGGCAGACTTTAGGTTGCCCAGCATAGGTCAGGTAGCCCCTGCTCCCACCGATCGCGAAGCTGGACGGTGGGGGTACGACATTCCCGTCTGCGCCCATCCTCAGCGTCACCTTGACCTGCCTCTTACTCGTCCAGATGCCAAAGGGGTCCATAATGTCAGTTAGGTCCCCTTCCACCTTCACGTTCCTTCCGAGGAAGGTCAGGACATCAACTGCTGGCACGTGCGGGTTGTACATATGTACAGTCACCATACGGCTCCTCTGTGCTGGCATCACAAACAGAGGGACAGCGGTCAATACAGAGAGGGGGCCCTCACCTCCTTTCTCCTTGAAAACCTCCAGGAAGCGCTCGCAAAGCTTGGCACTCCTGAAGGTCACGTCGTAAAAACCTCCTCCTGGGAAATCCTGCAGGCAGTAAATGTCCGCAGCAGCGAACCGCAACAGTCCAACAGGACCCTCTTCACGAGGAAGGTGCGGTCCACAGGTGCACCTTCATCCACCTTCTTTACGGAAACACGGATGGTGTTCCGGACCCCCTGACCTGGGGCACGAGCACTTGCTGCAGCCATCGTTGCAGGTTGGCTAACACTGAACCAGTGTTAGGCCGAAGCCAGCATTAAGATCCACTGTCACAAGGGTGCACAGCCAACCCGACGTCCTCCTTTCACCTCCAAGACAGCACTCTCCTCCTCTCGGTCCACAAGAGAGTGGGTCTTTATTGTGTTCCAGATGTAAGCTAGTTCACTGAGTTTGCCGGTTTGTTCCCAGATGTTTCGTCACCATTCTAGGTAACATCATCAGTGAGCCTCCGACGAAGCACTGGTGTTATGTCCCGCTTTCTATTTATCTGGTTAGGTTTCCTTGGGCTGGTGATGTCATTTCCTGCATTGGTGATGTCAATTCCTGTTCTTTTTCTCAGGGGATGGTAGATTGGCTCCAAGTCAATGTATTTGTTGATGGAGTTCCGGTTGGAATGCCATGCTTCTAGGAATTCTCGTGCGTGTCTCTGTTTGGCTTGTCCTAGGATCGATGTGTTGTCCCAATCAAAGTGGTGTCCTTCCTTATCTGTATGTAAGGATACGAGTGATAGTGGGTCATGTCGTTTTGTGGCTAGTTGATGTTCATGTGTCCTGGTGGCTATCTTCCTGCCAGTTTGTCCAATGTAGTGTTTGTCACAGTTCTTGCAAGGTATTTTGCAGATGACGTTCGTTTTGTTTGTTGTCTGTATAGGGTCTTTTAGGTTCATTAGCTGCTGTTTTAGTGTGTTGGTGGGTTTGTGGGCTATCCTGATGCCAAGAGGTCCGAGTAGTCTGGCAGTCATTTCGGAAATGTCTTTGATGTAGGGGAGAATGGTTATGGTTTCTAAGCCCGTTTTGTCTATTCGTTTGGGTTTGTTGCTGAGGAATCGGCGGACTGTGTTCGTAGGGTACCCATTCTTTTTGAATACACTGTATAGGTGATTTTCTTCTGCTCTGTGTAGTTCCTCTGTGCTGCAGTGTGTGGTGGCTCGTTGGAATAATGTTCTAATGCAGCTTCGTTTGTGGGTGTTGGGATGGTTGCTCCTGTAGTTCAGTATTTGGTCCATATGTGTTGTTTTCCTGTAGACTCTGGTTTGAAGTTCCCCATTGACTGTTCGCTCTACTGTGACATCTAGGAATGGCAGTTTCTTGTTGTTTTCCTCCTCTTTTGTGAATGTTATGCCAGTAAGGGTATTATTGATGGTCTTGAAGGTTTCCTCTAATTTGTGTTGTTTAGTGATGACAAAGGTGTCATCCACGTAGCGGACCCAAAGTTTGGGTTGGATGATTGAATACAGTCCACCGATTCCTCAGCAATAAACCCAAACAAACAGACAAAACGGGCCCAGAAACCGTAACCACTCTCCCCTACATCAAAGACATTTCCGAAATGACTGCCAGACTACTCGGACCTCTTGGCATCAGGGTAGCCCACAAACCCACCAACACACTAAAACAGCAGCTAATGAACTTAAAAGACCCTATACAGACAACAAATAAAACGAACGTCATCTACAAAATACCTTGCAAGAACTGTGACAAACACTACATTGGACAAACTGGCAGAAAGCTAGTCACCAGGATACATGAACATCAACTGGCCACAAAACGACATGACCCACTATCACTCGTATCCTTACATACAGATGAGGAAGGACACCACTTTGATTGGGACAACACATCCATCCTAGGACAAGCCAAACAGAGACACACACGAGAATTCCTAGAAGCATGGCATTCCAACCAGAATTCCGTCAACAAACACATTGATTTGGAGCCAATCTACCATCTCCTGAGAAAAAGAACAGGAAATGACATCACCAACACAGGAAATGACATCACCAACCCAAGGAAACCTAACCAGATAAATAGAAAGCGGGACATAACACCAGCGCTTCGTCGGAGGCCCACTGATGATGTTACCTAGTATGGTGACGAAACATCTGAAAACGAACCTTCCAGCTCATCCAGAGCTTTTTAAGTTGTTCTCAATGTTTTGATTATTGTAATCTAAGTTGTAAATTGAAATTGAACTGGGCACTTCCCTTGTTTTTTCATGCTAAGCCTTTCTAATAGAATCATGTTGACATTATTTATGACCAAGTTGAAGGTGATATTGGACAATTCAGAATGAAATCTGGCTTGACAGATCATACATGTAATTTCTTATTTGTTGTTAACAGTAGTTTCTCACTGAAACATAGTCACATAGAATATTTTTAGAATATTCCAGCACAGTACAGGCCCTTTGGCCCTCAATGTTGTGCCAACCTGTCATACCGATCTCAAGCCCATCTAACCTACACTATTCCATATGCTTGCCCAACGACGCCTTGAATGTACCTAAAGTTGGTGAATCTACTACCATTGCAGGCAAAGCATTCCATTCTCTTACTCCTCTGAGTAAAGAAACTACCTCTGACATCTGTCCTGTATCTTTCACCCCTCAATTTAAAGCTCTGCCCCCTCATGCTTGCCGTCACCATCCTAGGAAAAAGGCTCTCCCTATCCACCTTATCTAACCCTCTGATTATTTTATATGTCTCAATTAAGTCACCTCTTAACCTTCTTCTCTCTAACGAAAACAGCCTCAAGTCCCTGAGCCTTTCCTCGTAAGACCTTCCCTCCATACCAGGCAACATCCTAGTAAATCTCCTCTGCACCCTTTCCAAAGCTTCCACATCCTTCTTATAATGCGGTGACCAGAACTGTACACAATACTACAAGTGCGGCCGCACCAGAGTTTTGTACAGCTGCAGCATAACCTCTTGGTTCCGGAACTCGATCCCTCTATTAATAAGAGCTAAAACACTGTATGCCTTCTTAACAGCCCTGTCAACCTGGGTGGCAACTTTCAAGGATCTGCGTACATTGACACCGAGATCTCTCTGCTCATCTACACTGCTAAGAATCTTACCATTAGCCCTGTACTTTGCCTTCTGGTTACTCCTACCCAAGTGCATCACCTTACACTTGTCTGCATTAAACTCCATTTCCCACCTCTCAGCCCAGCTCTGCAGTTTATCTATGTCTCTCTGCAACCTACAGCATCCTTCGTCACTATCCACAACTCCACCGACCTTAGTGTCGTCTGCAAATTTACTAACCCATCCTTCTACGCCCTCATCCAGGTCATTTATAAAAATGACAAACAGCAGTGGACCCAACACCGACCCTTGAGGTACACCACTAGTAACTGGTCTCCAGGATGAACATTTCCCATCAACTACCACCCTCTGTCTTCTTTCAGCAAGCCAATTTCTGATCCAAACTGCTATATCTCCCACAATCCCATTCCTCCGCATTTTGTACAATAGTCTACTGTAGGAAACCTTATCGAACGCCTTACTGAAATAACTTGAGACTACAGATGTTTTTTTAAACAACAGAACAAAAGTTTACTACATAAAAGTTAAAAAGAAGCATGTTATGGTTAAAAAAACCTTAACAAGCATTAAGATAAGTTTAACCCTGTTTCCAATACTATCTACTATTGAGACTTGAGTCCAAAGAAATGTTAGTCCTGAGGTTATTGACTTGCTCGCTGAGCTGCCTTGTTTTTGTTCAGACCTTTTATAACTATGCTAGGTAACATTGTCAGTGAGGTCTCTGATGAAACAATGTTGTTCTACTCTGCTTGGAATTTATACTGTCTGGTCCATTATGGTGAGTAGTGTCATTTCTGGTTTTTGATCTGTATGGGTTTGTATGTGGGGTCCAATTCTACATCAGGAACAAAAACAAAGTTGCTGGAAAAGCTCAAAAGGCCCGGCAGCATCTGTGAAGGAGGAAACAGAGTTTATGTTTCAGGTCCGGACATAATTCTATATGTCCATCCACACAACCCAAAATTCCTCAACACTCTCAAGAACATAAAAATCAGTAACAAAAAGATTATGGTATCCTTTGGCATCACAGGTTTATTTAGATCAATTGATATCCCACTAACCAAAGGAACACTGGCCACATTATTAGAGGAAGCAGCAACGCAGACCAGCAGCTCCATCAGCAATGACAACGTACTCAAAACCACTAGACCTGTGCCTTACCACACACTTTGTCTTTAATGGTCAGGTATACAAACGGATCACCAGTACACCAATGGGGTCACCTATCTCAGGACTCACTGCAAAAGCAGTCATACAAAGACGAGAACACACCACCCTCACCCACACTCAACCGAAACTGTGGATCCAGTACATAGACAACACGTTTGTCATCACTAAGTGCAACAAATTAGAAGAGACTCACCGCCTCATCAACAACATATTTTGGACATGCATATGGTCACAGAAATTTGAGGGTGCATCCATGAGGATCAATGGTCGGCACAACATTGTGGGCTGAAGGGCCTGTTCTGTGCTGTACTGTTCTATGTTCTATGTTCTATGTTCTATATTCATGGGGATTAAATTCAAAAGCGAAGAAGAAAACAATAATCAACTTCCACTTCTGGATGTCAGAGTTGAGCGTATGACCAACGGGGAGTTCCAAACCTCAGTATACAGAAAAGCAACCCATAATGACCAAATCCTCAACTTCCACAGCAACCGCCCCAATGTCCACAAACAAAGCCGCATTAGGACACTATATAAACGGGTCACAGCATGCTGTAATAGTCCAGAACTAAGCAGGAAAGAGGAAGAGCACCCACACAAAATCTTCACTTTCAATGGATATACCCATTACTTCATCCGCAGGTGCCCACTACACAGACAACGGGAAGACACAGTATGCCCTCACACACTGGCCACACAGCCCTACATGAAGAATGTATCAGAGCTGACAACGAGGCTCCTAAGACCACTAGGAACCATGTGGCCCACAAGCCCACTCTATAACAAAGACTCAACAAGGATTAAAGACCCCATTCCCACAACATGCAAAGCCAAGATGGTTTACAAAATACCATGCAACAAACATTACATTAGAGAGACAAGAAGGAAACTAGCCATCAGAATACATGAACATCAGCTAGCAGCAAAACGACACCAACTCTCCCTAATATCTGTACACTCGAACAATGAAGGCCATCAGTTTAACTGGGACAGTGTGACTATAATAGCCCAAGCCAAACATAGACACGCACAGGAATTCCTAGAGCATGTTTGTCAACTCATAATGCAATCAGCAAACATAGAGAATTGGACCCCACATACAAACCCGTACAGATCAAAACCGGAAATGACACTACTCACCATAATGGACCAGACAGTAGAAATTCCAAGTGGAGTAGAACAACATCATTTCATCAGAGGCTCCACTGATGATGTTACTGAGCACGGTGACTAAACGTCTGAATGAAAACAAGCCAGCTCGGTGAGCAAGTCAACAACCTCACCCACAACCCGAGCTACAGATCTTCGCTGAAAATTTAAATGTTACTCCTAGCTCGACTCTGTAAGTTCCAATTAAATGATTCTTTCTAGTTTCTCTTACTTGAAATGTTAGGACTATTTTGTGATCCCTTTCCAAATCTGATGGCCTAACCTTTTTAAATTCCTGGTTTGCAAACTTCACAAACTAGAAGAATACTGCTGCAGTAAATAGTTCCACCCAAACTAAAACTTGCTTCTGAACTCAAAACACAGTTATTCTCAACAAAAGCACTGGTGTTTTCTGAACTGAAAACAAAACTAATGGCGTAAACTATTTATATCACTTGTCATAAATGTGAAAGAATAAGCATCTTATTTCATAAATATTCCAGGGGTTTTCCCAGGCCCTTGATTGCAGTTATGTGTCTTCCAGGAACTGGTGTATTCAGATCACTGTCCCAGAATGATGTTCTGGCATTTGCTTTTTAAAAACAAGCCCCCACCCATCTTTCTCCCTTTTAAAAACAATCCAAATTCGAATAATGATAGCATATTTCACACATCTCTCATCATATAGTGACACTCACCGATGAATCTATGTTTGTGCATTTGCGTTATAACATTATGTCATTTAATCTAAGGAACATTGGGTGGTTAGGAAGGTGTCATATTTTGTAAACAGATTTCAGATATTAACCTCCAGAAAATAAGCAGGGTTCTCTTTTCTCTGATGAAGGGTCTAGGCCCGAAACGTCAGCCTTTGTGCTCCTGAGATGCTGCTTGGCCTGCTGTGTTCTTCCAGCTTCACACTTTATTATCTAGGGTTCCCTTTTCTGCTGGCTTCCTATGTATGTTTTGCAATAGGATTTGGTGCAGCGGTATGCTCTAGAGCAAGTTTCACATTATGGTGACATTGAATGCACTGCATAACTTTTCATTTCAGATATCTGGAACTAGAGGCCCTGCAGGAAGAAGGCTAATTTAGTGTGGCAGAATAAGTCACCAGTAGTAAGAGTTCAAATCAGAGGAGGCAGCTGTCAGGGGAGTACACTAATTGTGAGGAGATATTCAGCAGAGAATGACATCCTCTCCTGCCTACCCTCCCTTGCAATATATACTGTTTTGTGGCTATGCATCATTCAGCAAGCATTACTAGTCCAAAGCAAAAATTGTGTATGCAGATTATTTTTATTCCCATTCTGCTCAATATGTTGAGCTGGGTTATAGGTATAAAAGCTCACAAAGTTTTATTACAAACATAATGTGAAAGTGACCTTTTGTATCATAGGTTTATAATGAGTTGTAACATACTTCATCGAAAAAATTAATTTTAACGTAGAGTTCTAAATTTTATAAAAACAAGCACTTGCATTCTGTAGTTTTTCTGGTGGAGCTTTACTCACAATGAGTTTTTGATCTCAATTTCTTGTAGGCAGAATCCTTCCAGACAAGGGAGATAAGTTACTATGTAATTCCTTACAGGAGATCACAGATCAAAAGAGCCCTTGAGCTGCCTACTCTTTCCCTTGGCCAACAAGATGTAGAAAGAAATCAGAGTGAAAACCACAGCCTTTTAAGTAAGCATGGAATCCCCACAGTGAGGAAACAGGCCATTTGGCCCATCAAGTCTACACCACCACCTCTGAAGAGCATTCCACCCAGACTCATTCTCCTACCCCTGCATTTCCCTTGTCTAACCCAAACATCCCTGGGCACTATAGCACGGCTAATCCACCTGTGCTGCACATCTTTGGACTGTGGGAGGAACCTGGAGGACCCAGACAAAACAGACAGAGGGAGAATGTGCCAACTCCACACAGGCAGTTACCCAAGGGTGGAATTGACCCTGTACCCCTAGCATTATGAAGCAGACCACTGAGCCACCATGATACCCAGTATATTAAAAACATTTTTATTGCATGTGTAAATAAATTCCTCCAAATTCATGTTCCAATAACTAGATTACAGACTCACGTTTGTTAACAAAATACTGCATTTCCTCCAGCGCCCTAACAGAAATAAATTACGTGATTCAAATTTTCTGATAATCTTGTGTAAATTAATTGCCGAATGACAAAGAATCAATTTGATTTCGTAAACATGGAGCAGAAACTAATAGACTTTGATCAGATAAATGTGAGATGCTGCATTTTGGAAAGGCAAATCAAGGCAGGACTGAAACACTTAATGGTAATGTTGCTGAACGAAGAAACCTTGCAGTGCACGTTCATAGTTCCTTGAAAATGGAGTCCAAGGTAAACAGCGTAGTGAAGAAGGCACGTGAAATGCTTGCCTTTTGTGGTCAGTGCATTGAGTGTGGGAATTGAGAGGTCATGTTGCAACTGTAAAGGACATTGGTTAGACCACATTTGGAATACTGCGTGGAATTCTGGATTCCCCCCTATAGGAAGGATGTTGTGAAACTTGTAAGGGTTCAGAAAAGATTTACAAGGATATTGCCGGGGTTGGAGAGTTTGAGCTGTAGGGAGAGGTTGAACAGGCTGGGGCCATATTCCCCGGAGTGTTAGAGGCTGGGAGGGTGATCTTATGGAGGTTTATAACATCATGACTATTCATTTTCAAGTCCATTTTCATGACTAGATCTTGAAAAATTAACTGTGTTTCTCTCTGCACAAGATGCTGCCAGAGTTGCTGTGTTTCTGCAGCACTATCTGTGTTAGTTTCACATTTCCAGCATCCACAGCATTCTGCTTTTATAACTGGTTACCCTGGAACTATTCCAGAGAATGTTTTTGTGGACAGTTTGCATTAGGTTTCAGAGAGTTGTGTGCTTTGGGAAGTTAGCATCACTCAACACAGCTGCACTCTGGGGACAACATGGGACAGAGGAGCTCAGAGCCGGAGGACCCGGAAACGGAAGTGGGGGGGGGGGGTGGTGAAAGGTCGTTACCAGGTGGAAGATGGCGGCGGGGCTGTTGTGAGGAAGGCCGGAGTTTGGATATCGAGGTGGATTACAGTCGCTGTCGTGTTCGCCGGGAAGGAGCGAGAGGCACACCGCCAAGATGGGGCGGCGGTCCACCAGCTCCACCAAGAGCGGCAAATTCATGAACCCGACTGACCAGGCCCGTGAGTCCCGGGGCACGGGGGAGGGAGAGGTGGCGGGGGGGAGGGAGAGGTGGCGGGGGGGAGGGAGAGGTGGCGGGGGGGGGGGGGGATGTTTTTGTATGTGGGGGTGTTGGTGTGGGGTGGGGAGGTGGGGGTGTTGGTGGGGGTGTTGGTGTGGGGTGGGGTGGTGGGGGTGTTGGTGTGGGGTGGGGAGGTGGGGGTGTTGGGGTGGTGTGGGGTGGGGAGGTGGGGGTGTTGGGGTGGTGTGGGGTGGGGAGGTGGGGGTGTTGGGGTGGTGTGGGGTGGGGAGGTGGGGGTGTTGGGGTGGTGTGGGGTGGGGAGGTGGGGGTGTTGGGGTGGTGTGGGGTGGGGAGGTGGGGGTGTTGGGGTGGTGTGGGGTGGGGAGGTGGGGGTGTTGGGGTGGTGTGGGGTGGGGAGGTGGGGGTGTTGGGGTGGTGTGGGGTGGGGTGGTGTGGGGTGGGGAGGTGGGGGTGTTGGGGTGGGGAGGTGGGGGTGTTGGGGTGGGGAGGTGGGGGTGTTGGGGTGGGGAGGTGGGGGTGTTGGGGTGGGGAGGTGGGGGTGGGGAGGTGGGGGTGTTGGGGTGGGGAGGTGGGGGTGGGGAGGTGGGGGTGTTGGGGTGGGGAGGTGGGGGTGGGGAGGTGGGGGTGTTGGGGTGGGGAGGTGGGGGTGGGGAGGTGGGGGTGGGGAGGTGGGGGTGTTGGGGTGGGGAGGTGGGGGTGGGGAGGTGGGGGTGGGGAGGTGGGGGTGTTGGGGTGGGGAGGTGGGGGTGTTGGGGTGGGGAGGTGGGGGTGTTGGGGTGGGGAGGTGGGGGTGTTGGGGTGGGGAGGTGGGGGTGTTGGGGTGGGGAGGTGGGGGTGTTGGGGTGGGGAGGTGGGGGTGTTGGGGTGGGGTGGTGGGGGTGTTGGGGTGGGGAGGTGGGGGTGTTGGGGTGGGGTGGTGGGGGTGTTGGGGTGGGGAGGTGGGGGTGTTGGGGTGGGGTGGGGTGGGGAGGGGAGGGGAGGTGGGGGTGTTGGGGTGGGGAGGTGGGGGTGTTGGGGTGGGGTGGGGTGGGGAGGGGAGGGGAGGTGGGGGTGTTGGGGTGGGGTGGGGAGGGGTGGGGAGGGGAGGTGGGGGTGTTGGGGTGGGGTGGGGAGGGGTGGGGAGGGGAGGTGGGGGTGTTGGGGTGGGGTGGGGAGGGGTGGGGAGGGGAGGTGGGGGTGTTGGGGTGGGGTGGGGAGGGGAGGTGGGGGTGTTGGGGTGGGGTGGGGTGGGGAGGGGGGTGTGGGGTGGGGTGGGGTGGGGAGGGGGGTGTGGGGTGGGGTGGGGTGGGGAGGGGGGTGTGGGGTGGGGTGGGGTGGGGAGGGGGGTGTGGGGTGGGGAGGGGGGTGTGGGGTGGGGTGGGGTGGGGAGGGGAGGTGGGGGTGTTGGGGTGGGGTGGGGTGGGGAGGGGGGTGTGGGGTGGGGTGGGGAGGGGGGTGTGGGGTGGGGTGGGGTGGGGAGGGGGGTGTGGGGTGGGGTGGGGTGGGGAGGGGGGTGTGGGGTGGGGTGGGGTGGGGAGGGGGGTGTGGGGTGGGGTGGGGTGGGGAGGGGGGTGTGGGGTGGGGTGGGGTGGGGAGGGGGGGGAGGGGGGGTGTGGGGTGGGGTGGGGTGGGGAGGGGGGTGTGGGGTGGGGTGGGGAGTGGGGTGTGGGGTGGGGTGGGGTGGGGAGTGGGGTGTGGGGTGGGGTGGGGTGGGGAGTGGGGTGTGGGGTGGGGTGGGGTGGGGAGTGGGGTGTGGGGTGGGGTGGGGTGGGGAGTGGGGTGTGGGGTGGGGTGGGGTGGGGAGTGTGGGGTGGGGTGGGGTGGGGAGGGGGGTGTGGGGTGGGGTGGGGAGGGGGGTGTGGGGTGGGGTGGGGAGGGGGGTGTGGGGTGGGGAGGGGAGGGGGGGTGTGGGGTGGGGTGGGGTGGGGAGGGGGGGTGTGGGGTGGGGAGGGGGGTGTGGGGTGGGGAGGTGGGGGTGTTGGGTGGGGAGGGGGTGTGTTGGGGTGGGGAGGGGGGTGTTTTGGGGTGGGGAGGGGGGTGTTGGGTGGGGAGGGGGGTGTTTTGGGGAGGGGGGTGTGGTGGGTGGGGTGGGGAGGGGGGTGTGGTGGGTGGGGTGGGGAGGGGGGTGTTTTGGGGAGGGGGGTGTGGTGGGTGGGGTGGGGAGGGGGGTGTTTTGGGGAGGGGGGTGTGGTGGGTGGGGTGGGGAGGGGGGTGTTTTGGGGAGGGGGGTGTGGTGGGTGGGGTGGGGAGGGGGGTGTTTTGGGGAGGGGGGTGTGGTGGGTGGGGTGGGGAGGGGGGTGTTTTGGGGAGGGGGGTGTGGTGGGTGGGGTGGGGAGGGGGGTGTTTTGGGGAGGGGGGTGTGGTGGGTGGGGTGGGGAGGGGGGTGTGGTGGGTGGGGTGGGGAGGGGGGTGTGGTGGGTGGGGAGGGGAGGGGGGTGTTTTGGGGAGGGGGGTGTGGTGGGTGGGGAGGGGAGGGGGGTGTTTTGGGGAGGGGGGTGTGGTGGGTGGGGAGGGGGGTGTGGTGGGTGGGGAGGGGGGTGTTTTGTGTGGGGTGGGGTTTTGTGGGGGTGGGGTTTTGTGTGGGGAGGGGGGTGGTTTTGTGTGTGGGCGTGTTGGTGTGTTGTGTGGGGAGGGGGGTGGTTTTGTGTGTGGGCGTGTTGGTGTGTTGTGTGGGGAGGGGGGTGGTTTTGTGTGTGGGCGTGTTGGTGTGTTGTGTGGGGAGGGGGGTGGTTTTGTGTGTGGGCGTGTTGGTGTGTTGTGTGGGGAGGGGGGTGGTTTTGTGTGTGGGCGTGTTGGTGTGTTGTGTGGGGAGGGGGGTGTGTTGTGTGGGGAGGGTTTTGTGGGGGTGGGGTTTTGTGTGTGGGCGTGTTGGTGTGTTGTGTGGGGAGGGTTTTGTGGGGGTGGGGTTTTGTGTGTGGGCGTGTTGGTGTGTTGTGTGGGGAGGGGGGTGTGTTGTGTGGGGAGGGGGGTGTGTTGTGTGGGGAGGGGGTTGGTGTTGTGTGGGGAGGGGGGTGTGGTGTGTGGGGAAGATGTATTTTGAAGGGTCATTTTGGGGCAGATTAAACAGGGACACAATGGGAAGAGATATAAACTCCCACCACCAGAATATCACCAGATGAGAGGAAGATCTGAATTCCCCAGATCTCCTTTAGCAACTGAATTCAACATGACATCAGTGAGTACATTTCAATGAGTGCTGTATTTTCTTGTAAAGATGTTTGGAATGATCTGAGGTTGCAAAATGTGTTTTGTAAATGTAAACTTTTTCACCATCTTGTGCCCAAATCTAACCTCATCCACATGTTTATTAAACAGGAAAGGAGGCCAGGAAGCGGGAACTGAAAAAGGTAAGACATTTGAGTTAGACTGTTCATGGCATGCATGTTCTTTTCTACTTGCATGTCTGCTGTTCTCTTTTTTTCCTTCTTCAGTTGCCTTTTCTTTTCCTCCCTGTCTTTTATCCTGTTACTTAATTATTTCTTTTCTACTGTCTTGACTTGCAAAGATTTGCTATGGTATCCTTCCTTCCTCCTCTTCATCCTAGTTACTCTTTACATCTTCCACCTCAACCTCAAGTCTTCAAACAGACAAGGGGAGATATAGGATCAAACACGTAATCTAATTTCAGAGAAGTCTAAGTATAATAAGGTAGTAATAGTAGATAATTTTAACAATGCAAATATTAACTGGAAAAACTTTTGGTGTGTAAGGTAGGCAGGAAGCAAAATTCTTGGTGTGTCCAGAAGATTTTTAGTTTGTATCTAGAAAGCCCAACAAGGGAGGGTGCAATTTTGCACCTAGTATTCATAAATTGAACCCGACCACTGGAAGGCATTATAAGTAAGGGAATATTTTGGAGATAGTGACATAAAAGTGAGATAAAAATTCTAAATTGAGGAAAGGCTAATTTTACTAAGATAAGACCCAAGAGGACTGTGATCACTACTTGCAGGTAAAACTGTCAGAGTAGTGAGCTATTCAAGGAGGAAGTAGAGTGCAAGGCACACTATGCTTCCATAAAGACAAAGGGTAGGAACAAGACCGGAGAACTTTAAATGTCAAGGGACATAAGCTATGAAAGAAAGAAGTTTATGGCAGGAGTGCCTGTGGGAATATCAAATGTGGAGGTAAAACTTAAAAAGAGGGGTTAGGAAAGCTAAGAGAATGGATGAGAAAGCATTGGTGGCAGAATAAGTGAAAATCAATTCAATCTAATTCATTTGTTCACATGCAAGTTATAGCAAAGGAATAGGCTAATTATCCCTGTATTGTATGTCATCACTTTCTTTGTTTGTAAAGATTATAGTCTAACTTACACATCATATAGGAAGGATGTGGAAGCATTGGAAAGTGTACAGAGGAGTTTTACCAGGATGTTGCCTGGTATGGAGGGAAGGTCTTATGGGGAAAGGCTGAGGGACTCGAGGCTGTTTTCGTTAGAGAAAAGAAGGTTAAGGTGACCTAATAGAGACATACAAGATGATCAGAGGATTAGATAGGGTGGGCAGTGAGAGCCTCTTTCCTTGGATGAAGATGGCCAGCATGAGGGAACATAGCTTTAAATTGAGGGGTGATAGATATTAGATCAGATGTCAGAGGTAGGTTCTTTACTCAGAGAGTAGTAAGTTCGTGGAATGCCCTGCCTGCAACAGTAGTAGACTCGCCAACTTTAAGGGCATTTAAATGGTCATTGGATAAACATATGGATGATAATGGAATAGTGCAGGTTAGATGGGCTTCAGATTGGCTTCACAGGTCAGCGCAACATCAAGGGCCGAACGGCCTGTACTGCACTGTAATGTTCTGTGTTCTATGTTCTATATATTTAGATCCCTGAACATCTTTTCAATCACCATTTTTCCTGTCTAATCAAGTGTTGATATTGCTGCTGCCTCAACTAATAACTTTGAATAAGATGTTTCTCCTGGCCGCTGAAATAAATCTGTTATAGTTAATCTGTCTCTGTGCCATTCCTTTTTAGCCCTCTACCTATATAACATTCTATTCAAACTGATAGCTTAGAGGCAACCAGCTGGCATGATTCTGAGCCATTCCCAGTGTGAAGATTGAAAGCTTATTTCTGCTGAGATATCTGATTTGAACGTACAGTTGCCTTCCATCTTCCTGGACTTCAATGGTTAAAAAAGACTGAGCCAGTGTTGTCACTGCTGATTGTTATCCAGTGATTGCTACAGGGTGAGGACAGAATCAACCTGACTACAGTCTCCTCCAGATACTGTCTTTCCTATCTGTTGCATAAAGAGGTGATTGCTGTCAGCCTCAGTATCAGGATTGAGATGGGAAACAGAAAAGTCCTTAGGTTGATGCTCAGGAGAAGGAATTGCAGGGAAATAATATTATTGGTACATGGAGAGAAAAGAAACCAGAAATATTGTAAATGGAAAGGGAGAGATTGAGATTGATCAGTTGACTTCAGGTTAATTAGGATTAGGTTTGAGGAACACAGAAGAATTGACCATTGTAGCTTTCAGATTCTTTGCTTAAATTGCCAGGGATTTTTTTTGTTAAATCAACTGCAAATCATGAAAATATTTTTGATATAAATTTGAATTATTGATTGATTCCCGGGTAACCTTTATGCCTACAGAACAAGAAGCAGCGAATGATGGTGCGAGCTGCTGTGCTCAAGATGAAAGATCCCAAACAGATAATCAAAGATATGGAGAAATTGGATGAAATGGGTAAAGAGCAGGAACTAGGATATTCTAGATGAATGATTGTGATTTTGTTTTTGCTTTTTAAAGTTATTATTGTATTGGAAAACTCTGCTGAAACATGGTTGCTTCCCAGTTGCATGCTCGGGGATATTGGGGTTTAGTTTTGATGGCTTGGTATTTAACTCCATATTTCAATCACCTTTCGAACTGTGCAATTCCAATTGGTCATTGAATGCTGTCCTGTTCTATAATTGGCGGTTTTAGAACCTCGAACGTGCCTACGTGTGGACATAAGACTTATCAGCAGTGTAGATTATTTGGCCGTTCAAACTTGCTCCGTCACTCAACAAGATCTTGGTTGATCTGTTGTGGTGTAATCTCACTTTCCTGTCTGCGCTATATTAACCCTTAACTCCCATGTCTATCAAATATGTAAGTCAGTCTTGCATAAATGTAAAGACCCAGCATCTAATATGATCTGGAGAAGAGAATTCCAAACTCTGAACAACCTTTTTATGAGTAAAAAGAATTTCCTATCACTGTCTTAAAAGGGGGACCTTTCATTCATAAACTGTGATCCTACTGCATCCAGTCTCCTGAATATCTTGTATATTTCAGTAAGGTCGCCTCTCATTTTTCCAAACTCCAGTGGTTACAGGCCAAACTTGTGTAATTTTTCTTCATAAGATAAGCCATTCATCCTGAGATTGTTTCCTGTTTGCTCATAATTGGAAACATCAGAATTTGATGAATTTATAGCTGATCTACGTATGATCCAAAATACAGCAGGAAATTCAAGGGACTTGTCACATTTCAGGGTGAAAGATTAAGATTGGGGTATGGAGAAAATTATTTAAATAATATGCTGCAGGAGCTTTTTAAAATTGTATCTAAAATGCATGGTCATCCTCGGTGCTGTGAATGTGCTCAAGTAATGTGAATGACATGCTCTGCTTTTGTTTATTCCGTTCCTCCCCCTTGTCAGAATTCAATCCTGTGCAGCAACCACAACTTAATGAGAAGGTTCTGAAAGACAAACGGAAAAAGTTACGAGAAACATTTGAGCGGATCCTTCGTCTGTATGAGAAGGAAAATACTGATTTTTATAAAGAACTGCGGAAGCTTGAGACTGAATATGAACAGAAGCGATCACAACTGTGCCAGTTCTTTGATGCTGTCAAGGTGAGGATTGAGTTGAACTATTTGTGTTCTGTGCAACAAAAATGCTTTTATTAACAAAAATGTCCTTCCTTTTAATTTCTGTGGAATGAATGATAGTCCTTCATTGCACAGTTCAGGATGGATTAGATTAGATTCAATTCCCTACAGTGTGGAAACAGGCCCTTCAGCCCAACAATTCCACACCGCCCCTTGAAGCATCCCATCTAGACCCATCCTCCATAACCCCCACACGCCTGAACACAACGGGCAATTTAGCATGGCCGATCCACCTAGCTTGCACATCTTTGGACTGTGGGAGGAAACCGGAGCGCCTGGAGGAAACCCATGCAGACACGGGAAGAATGTGCAAACTCCACACAGACAGTCACCTGAGGCTGGAATCAAACCTGGGTCCCTGGCGCTGTGAGACTGCAGTGCTAACCGCTGAGCTATTGTGTCGCCCCTAATAACAATAGGGATAAATAACAAAACTTTGATGTTGCACTAAATGTGGAGATGGCAATGTCCAATAATCGACAGTTACTCTGGTCTTATGCAACAAAACACGAGTGACCGGTTGATCCATGTATTGGAGTGGAGTGCAGCAATTCAAGAAAAGTTTGAAACAAGTTGAGAATGCTGGAGAAACTCAGCAGGACAGGCAGGTCCGTGAGAGAGAAACAGAGTTAATGTCTTCAGTCCAGTCTGAGTGATTATACAGACTCGAAGTAATAACTTTGATTCACTGACCACGGATGCTACCAGACCTGCTGAATTTCTCCAGCCTTCTATGTTTGTTTCAGATTTCCATCGCCTGCATTACTTTATTTTTATTAGAATATTTGAGCTTGATGTATCTAAATCAGGTTTCTTGGGAGCTTAGGCCAAGTCTGTCACTAACAATGTTGCCCACTAAAGAAAGGACACCTGATGTGAAAAATTTTTGCACTTGTGCAGTAAAGTCTCTCTTTTGGAATTGGGAAAGTAATAGGAAGCTGCAGTTGACTATATTTTGTATTCTTTCATGAGATGTTTGCTTCACTGGCTGAGCTAGCACTTATTGCTCATCCTGATTATCTGGAGAAACTCAGCAGGACAGGCACGTCTGTGAGAGAGAAACAGAGTTAATGTCTTCTTAGACCACCACAGTCCATTTGGTGTGGATATATTCATAATACTGTTTGGGAGGGAGTTCCAGGATTTTGACGCAGTGACTCTGAAGGAACGGCAACATCGTTCCAAGTCAAGATTGAGAGTTCCTTGGAGAGGAACTTATAGCTGTTATTGACTGAGTGACTATGATATCTTTTCTTAAATGTAGTGCTCTCCCTTTTAAATGTCTGATATGTTTATCTTATACAAGCTTATCATAACTTTTCTCCAAAGTACACATTTTAAGCCAATGCTGGTTGTTCAAGAACACCTCAGATGGCTGTTTCATTTTCGACAGCATATGGAGCAGGTTTAATCATTTATACAAACAAGGAAGCATCTGAAATTTGTATTTGTGTGAAGTCTGATGAATGACACTGGCAAGTAGGTGATGGTGTCCTCTGATTCTGTGATTGACAATCCCTAAGGATGTACCCCCACAATACAACAAGTGTGACGCTTTGGTCTGAATTTGCTCCCTTTACCTTTCGTTTTGCTTCACACGAATTGTCAATTGACCAAGTATCATTTACAAAGCAGCTGCAATGACACAAGCGGAAGTGCTAAATGAATCTCTTGTCTCTGTCAGGAGACATTAGAACATAGAACATAGAACAGTACAGCACAGAACAGGCCCTTCAGCCCACAATGTTGTGCCGACCATTGATCCTCATGTATGCACCCTCAAATTTCTGTGACCATATACATGTCCAGCAGTCTCTTAAATGACCCCAATGACCTTGCTTCCACAACTGCTGCTGGCAACGCATTCCATGCTCTCACAACTCTCTGCGTAAAGAACCTGCCTCTGACATCCCCTCGATACTTTCCACCAACCAGCTTAAAACTATGACCCCTCGTGCTAGCCATTTCTGCTCTGGGAAATAGTCTCTGGCTATCAACTCTATCTATGCCTCTCATTATCTTATATACCTCAATTAGGTCCCCTCTCCTCCTCCTTTTCTCCAATGAAAAGAGACCGAGCTCAGTCAACCTCTCTTCATAAGATAAGCCCTCCAGTCCAGGCAGCATCCTGGTAAACCTCCTCTGAACCCTCTCCAAAGCATCCACATCTTTCCTATAATAGGGCGCCCAGAACTGGACGCAGTATTCCAAGTGCGGTCTAACCAAAGTTTTATAGAGCTGCAACAAGATCTCACGACTCTTAAACTCAATCCCCCTGTTAATGAAAGCCAAAACACCATATGCTTTCTTAACAACCCTGTCCACTTGGGTGGCCATTTTAAGGGATCTATGTATCTGCACACCAAGATCCCTCTGTTCCTCCACGCTGCCAAGAATCCTATCCTTAATCCTGTACTCAGCTCTCAAATTCGACCTTCCAAAATGCATCACCTCGCATTTATCCAGGTTGAACTCCATCTGCCACCTCTCAGCCCATCTCTGCATCCTGTCAATGTCCCGCTGCAGCCTACAACAGCCCTCTACACTGTCAACGACACCTCCGACCTTTGTGTCGTCTGCAAACTTGCTGACCCATCCTTCAATTCCCTCGTCCAAGTCATTAATAAAAATTACAAACAGTAGAGGCCCAAGGACAGAGCCCTGTGGAACTCCACTCACCACTGACTTCCAGGCAGAATATTTTCCTTCTACTACCACTCGCTGTCTTCTGTTGGCCAGCCAATTCTGTATCCAAGCAGCTAAGTTCCCCTGTATCCCATTCCTCCTGACCTTCTGAATGAGCCTACCATGGGGAACCTTATCAAATGCCTTACTGAAGTCCATATACACCACATCCACAGCTCGACCCTCATCAACTTTTCTAGTCACATCCTCAAAAAACTCGATAAGGTTTGTAAGGCACGACCTACCCCTCACAAAGCCGTGTTGACTGTATTTGATCAAGCCATGCTCTTCCAGATGATCATAAATCTTATCCCTCAGAATCCTTTCTAACACCTTGCAGACGACAGACGTGAGACTTACCGGTCTATAATTGCCGGGGATTTCCCTATTTCCTTTCTTGAAGAGAGGAATTACATTTGCCTCTCTCCAGTCCTCAGGTACGACTCCAGTGGAGAGTGAGGATGCAAAGATCTTCGCAAGTGGCGAAGCAATTGCATTTCTCGCTTCCCAAAGCAGCCGAGGACAAATCTGATCCGGGCCTGGCGACTTGTCAATCTTAATGTTTGACAAAATTTTCAGCACATCAGCTTCGTCTATCTCTATCCATTCCAGCATGCACACCTGCTCTTCAAAGGTTTCATTCACTACAAAGTTCGTTTCTTTCGTAAAGACAGAATAAAAAAACTCATTTAGGGCTTCCCCTACCTCCTCAGGCTCCACACACATGTTCCCTATGCTATCCCTGATCGGCCCTACTCTTTCTTTGACCATTCTCTTATTCCTCACGTAAGTGTAAAATGCCTTTGTGTTTTCCCGGATTCCTTCTGCCAAGCCTTTCTCGTGCCCCCTCCTGGCTCTCCTCAGACCATTTTTGAGCTCCTTCCTTGCCTGCATGTAATCCTCTCTAGCTGAACTTGACCCTAGCTTCCTCCACCTTATGTAAGCTAGCTTCTTCCTTTTCACTAGAAGCTCCACCGCTCTCGTCATCCAAGGTTCCTTAATCTTACCCCTTCTTGCCTGTCTCAGAGGGACATATTTACTCATCACTCCCAACAACTGTTCCTTAAACCGTCTCCACATGTCTATAGTTCCCTTACCATGGAACAACTGCTCCCAGCCCATGCTTCCTAACTCATGTCTAATCGCATCATAGTTTCCTCTTCCCCAATTAAATATCCTCCCATTCTGCCTAATCCTCTCCTTCTCCATAGCTATGTAGAATGTGAGGCAGTTATGGTCACTATCACCAAAATGCTGTCCCACCACAAGATCTGATACCTGCCCCGGCTCGTTTCCGAGCACCAAGTCTAGAATGGCCTCTCCCCTCGTCGGCCTGTCAACGTACTGCGTTAGGAAACCCTCCTGAACACACCTTACAAAAACAGCTCCATTCAAATCTTCTGCTCGAAGGAGGTTCCAATCAATATTAGGAAAGTTAAAATCACCCATTACTTTGGTATTGCATTTTGCTCTGTTCTTGGGACTCACCTCCTTTTGAAGATGCTGGTTACCCAGTTTTTCCACCATCTTCTGTCAAAATGGATAATGCTCTGAAAATGGAGATGGAGATTTCAAAAAGGATTTTTTGACCTGTACAGGTGAAGGGAGACAAGCCCAAAGTGAGATTGTCTGTTACAGTAACTACTAGCTGTTGCTTTGGCAGAGCTGTTAAAGGAAGTTCTGCATGAGATTCACTTGCATCTTGGAGGTTGTGTTACCTTTAAATTCAAGCTGATAGTAATAGACTTGGTGTTTGAGAAAGGAATCAGTGAAATGAGTGCAGCTCTTAGCTTTTTGTGGAGAGGCTTTGATGAACATGGTTCAAGGCTGAGAATTGAACAAACAGATACTGAAATAAACGTGCAAGGAAGTGTTTTTAAATAAAAATTAATAAAGAATTTCAGCTGGCATTATGAAAACAGAACTGAAATGCACTTTCTGCCTGAGAAGTGGGTTTGAAAGTATTTAAAACATTCCTTTTTGTTTTGGAGAATCTGTAACAGTCTAACAGTTTCAAGTGTCTGGACTCATCTGAATATTTTCTATTTAATTCACGTTATTTTCTGACAAGAAATAAAATTGCAGTGCAATTGGCAATTTACGGGACTCGCCAAAACTGACCTTGCTGCCATCAGATATTTATAATTCCAAGTACAGCTGATGATAGGGGTAGTGCACACTCACTCGCATCTCCTTTGTAATAATCTATCGACTAAAGACATAACTCTTATTTGCAATAGAAAGCCAAAATAGATGAATGAAGGACCATACTTAGCAGTACTATGTGGAATTCCAACATTTAAAGATACAGTTGGTTCATTGATACTGTGTAAGCATGCGGGTGTTTTTCTTGTTTGTACAGAATGCCCAGCATGTGGAGGTGGAGAGTATTCCACTGCCAGACATGCCACATGCTCCATCAAACATCATGATTCAGGATATTCCTCTCCCTGGAGCTCAGCCACCGTCCATATTGAAAAAGACATCAGCTTATGGGTGAGTAATAATTTATTTGTAATCAGAACCCCTTTTATATATAAAATCAGTTGTCAATTGTTAATACAGGATTTTGGGGGTAATTGAGAATAATTTGGATTTTTGGGAATATTCACTATGCAGGGCATTGGCTAGGTTTACACTTTCAGTTATTATGGTCAACCAGAACTGAAAGAAGTTGGCTTGAGTGAGTGAGATTCTTTGTTAGAGGCAACAGAATCATCGGATCCCCACAGCATGGAAGCAGGCCTCTTGGCACATTGAGTCCACGTGGACCCTCTGAAAAACATCCCAATCAGACCCATCCCCTACTCTGGCCCTGCATTTGCCATGGCTAATGCACCTAGCCTGCACATCCCTGGATACTGTGGATAATTTAGCAAGGCCAGTTCATCTAATTTGCGCATCTTTGGACTGCTGGAGGAAACTGAAACACATGGAGGAAACGCATGCCGATGTGGGGAGAATGTGCATACTCTACACAGTCGCTCAGGGTGGAATTGAACCTGAATCTCTGGCACTGAGAGGCAGCAGTGCTAGCTACTGTGCTGCTCTAGCATTTTCAAACTTATCAACTGGAATTTAGAAAGCATTACAGTGAGCAACTACTTTTGCATGGTCAGACCATGGATATTTTATGCATTAGATTTTATTAAATGTACAATGGAGTAATTGTAGAGTTTTTATATTTCTATAGTCAGTCTCCAGTTGCATTTCGCTTTGTGTTGCTCCTTGTGTAGCAACATAAGAGATTGAGGAATAATTAGACCACGGTAATCAGGTATAATGTAGATTCTGTACTAAAGGCATGCATTCCGTGACTACAAGGGCTGCTCAGAAGCTAAGAATTTTGTGACCAGTAGCTCACCTCCTAACTCCCCAACTCCTGTTCACAAATCAGGAGTGTGATGGCGTACTTTCTGCTTCTCTAGATCTCAAACAGCACTCAAGCAGCTCAACACCAGCCAGGCTAAAGCAGCTCGCTTTGTTGACACCCTGTCCACCACCTTCGAATTCACTCCTTTCACCACCATTGCACAGGAGCAGCAGTGTGTACCATCTGCAAAATATACTGTAATATCTCACCAAGGCTGCTTCAGTAGCACTTTCTACCCCCATGATCTCCACCACAGAAGGACAGGGCAGCGGATGGATGGGAATGCAACCAAACACAAGTTGCCCACACACCATCCTTGGAACTACATCGCTGTTCCTTCATTGTTGCTTGTTTAAAATCCTGGAACCACTCTTCCTGGCAGCACTGTGGGAAACATGCCTCCAGTTTTTTCCTCTGAGATGCGGATTTCTAAGTTGTGTACACGTGTGTGATTTAGAAAGAATGTTGACTGTGGGGTTGCCTGCCCCCAGCAACTGCAGCATTTCATGTTAATGATTGTATTCTGCCATATCTACTGCTGGAAAGACGGAATTACTGCGGGGTACATTTACATAGGCAGTTTCCTATAATAAATTGAGACAAGTGGAGTTTGTCTCAAATTGAGATGGAGTTTAATCCTGAAAAGTGTGAAGTGATTCATTTTGGAAGAACAAACTTGAAAGCAGTGTACAGGGTTAACGGAAAGATTCTTGGCAGTGTGGAGGAGCAGAGGGATCTTGGCGTTCGTGTCCACAGTTCCCTGAAAGCTGCCACCCAGGTGGATTGAGTTGTTCAGAAGGCGTATGGTATGTTATCTTTCATTAATAGAGGGACTGAGTTCAAGAGCTGTGAAGTGATGCTCCAGCTGTACAAAAGCCTGGTTCGGCCACATCTGGAGTATTGTGTCCAGTTCTGGCTGCCTCTTACAGGAAAGACGTGGAAGCATTGGAAAAGGCACAGAGGAGATTTACCAGAATGTTACCTGGAATGGAGGGAAGGTCTTACGAAGAAAGGTTGAGAGAGCGAGGGTTTTTCTCTTTAGAACGACAAAGGATGAGAGGTGACTTGATAGAGGTCTACAAAATGATCAGAGGTATAGTTAGAGTGGACAGCAAGAGACATTTTCCTCGGGTGAAGGTAACTATTACGAGGGGACATAGCTTTAAAGTGAATGGAGGTAGATATAGGGGAGATATCAGAGGTAGGTTCTTTACTCAGTGTGGTAGGGGCATGGAATGCATTGCCAGAGAGGTTAGTGAAGTCGGCCTCATTAAGGGCATTTAAGCAGTAATTGGATAGGCACATGGACAATAGTATAACGTAGGGGTGGAGGTTAGATAGACCGTGGGCTTTGGATAAAAGTTTGGCACAACATCGAAGAGCCTGTATTGTGCTATACTGTTCTGTGTTGTTCTAAATTTGCAATGATAATTAAAGATGTAAAACGTGTGTGGACTTCTTTTATAATCTCTTACGACCCACTTGGGAAAGTGTACTGATTCTCAAGCCTTCAACTCCTGTGGAGACCCTGGGAGTAGTATGATTTAATCAAAGCATGTAAAGTCCGTTGGATTCAGATTAACAGAACATGCTGACCAGGAATTTAACAACAAAGAAGTAAATTGTAATCACAAGTAAACAACTATGAGTTATCAACATATGGCTCTATTAGTTAACACTCTAACTCTCTTTTAAAATCCTTACATACACAACAGGTGGACACAGTTAAATAAAAAAAAATGGTTTATGGATGGAGGGGAAAAGTCTAGGGCCAGTAGTTAAATAGCACTGGCCTACAGGGTTCACTGAAATGATGCATTTGCTGGCCATGACTTTTGGGTCTTCAGTCTCCTTTCTCCAGGTTCCTTCAGTTTTTCAGTGGAAGCATGTCAGGAGTGAGTTCAGAGGAGGTTCACGAGAATGCTCCCAGAAATGGAAAGCTTAACGCATGAGGATTGTTTGAGGGCTCCGGTTTTGTACTCAATGGGGTTTAGAAGGATGAGGGGGGAGGGCCCTAATTGAAACTTACAGAATACTGAATGGCTGTTGGGAAGATGTTTCCATTGGTAGGAGACACTAGGACCTGAGGGAACATCCTTAGAGTAAAGGGAAGACCTTTTAGATCGGAGCTAAGGTGAAACTTCTTCAACCAGAGTGCTGAATCTATGGAATTCACTCCCACAGAAGGCTGTGGAGGCCGGGCCATTGAGTATATTTAAGATGGCGATAGATCTTGATTATCAAGGGTTGCGGGAGAATGGAGCTAAGAAACTTATCAGCCATGATTGAATGGTGGAATGGACTAGATGGGCTGAATGGCCTAATTTCTGCTCCTATGTCTTATGGTCTTATCAACACACTTCCAGTTTAATGGCAACAGCTTTACAGAAATTGGTCGAGAAATTAACTGGCTTTCTCCAGACTATACTGTAGAGAGAGACACACCACCTGCCTTTCCAGCAGTTTGAATATTTCTCACTATTATTCATACTCTTAAGCTTTTCAGCTACCCAGGAACCAATCAGAGAGTTGCCATCAAGCTGATGACTTCAGGCATCCTCCCCTAGTTACAACTGGTCAAACCAATCTGCTGCTTGTTACTGGCCCAATCTGGTGCATTCCTCCCTGTTGCTGGGCCATCTACAAACAGAACAGCAGTGTAAACATCACACACAATGAGATTCTGTAACTTGTTTTAATAATGCAACAATTCTTTCCAGAATTTTGTTTTTAAAACAGTCCTTGTTCAATTTCAGTCCACAATCAAAAATGCAAAAAATTAAATGATTGTTGAAATGACATTTGTAAAAACTATGTCATAGAGAAACAGAGATGTACAGCGTGGAAACAGATCCTTCAGTTCAACCCATACATGCTGACCAGATATCCTAAATTAATCTAGTCCCATTTGCCCCATATCTCTCTCAACTCTTCCTATCCATGTACCTGTCCAGATGCCTTTTAGATGTTGTAATGTCCCAGCCTCCACCATTTCCTCTGGCAGTTCATTCCATACATGCATCACCCTGTGCGTGAAAAAGTTGCCCTTTAGGTCCATTTTAAATCTTTCCCCTCTCACCTTAAATCTGTGCCTTCTAGTTTTGGACTCCCCTAACGTGGGGAAAAGAGCTTGATTATCCATCCTGTCCACTGCCCCTCATGAGTTTATAAACTTCTGCACAGTCACCCCTCAGTCTGCGCTCCAGTGAAAATAGCCCCAGCCTATGTGACCTCTTCTGATAGCTCAAGCCCTCCAACCTTGGCAACTTCCTTGTACATCTTTTCTGAACCTTTTCAAGTTTCACAACATCTTTGTGATTATGGGTTTTAACTTCCTCTTTTAAGACCGTGCTGTGGTCATTATCATGTTGGTTTGAATATTGGGAGTTATTGATGTGTATCAAGTGTGCTCAAGTTCACAATGATACTTCTAATGGCTTTTGTTGTAATGCAGTGCACATTGGTTCTTCCCTGCAGGCCACCTTCTAAACCTGTCACGCTTATGCCTCCTCCTTCTCATGGCGTTCCCCGATTACCACCCGGTAAGAAGCCTCCTGGTCCACCTCCAGGGCCACCTCCACCTCAAGTGTTAGCACTTTATGCAAGAAGGATGGGCCCTCCTCCAGGCTTAGCTCTGAAAGGAAAAGATGAAGATAATATTTATGATCCTGAGACTGGTAAGGCATTATTTACGGTAAAGCTGTATATTTCTGATATTTTCCATCTTTACTGTAACATTGAGTTACTGTAATTCTGTGAAAATAGTTCCACCGTGAATGAATATTAGTATGAATGTAATTCCACAGTGAATGTACATGATCCTGATATTTACTTTGCCATTTTAGCAATTCAGGATATGCAGGAGGAGGATGAGGATGATAGTGGGGATGATGATTACACTGGAGGCATGGAGCAGGATCAGGATGGAAATCGAGAAGATCAAGATGAAGACAGTGAAGACTCAAAGGATAAAGATAGTGATGATGACGATGATGATTTTCGACATCGTGATGAAGATGATGAAAATTTAAGAGGAGATGATGATAAACCAGGTATGTTGTCATTTTATTTACTTTTCGCCACATGTGCCCCTTCACAGAATTGGGCCATGACCCAGACTGCCATAGTAATGCACAATGATCTCAATACACTGCAGCACTCTTGTTCCCAGCCTGCGGATTGGTGGGTGTCCAATATTGTGCACTTTTATTTTTGTAAATTTGGTTTTTGAGAGCAAGTTCTTGATGACGTAGACCTTTGAGGTTGTTTGCTGATTTCATAAATTTGGTAGTAGCCTTTCTGAGTAGGTTGCTATTCAAAATTCTTAGGAAAGATAAGAGATTGATTATGTTAAGATATAGATGTGTATTTCCTTGTATTGCTTTTTACCAGAACAAGGAGACATTTTGTTTGAGCGTGTATTGCCTTCCCATAGGGCGCATTGTGCGGTTTGCTGATGTGCACGACAAACAAAAGAGAAAAAAGAAGAAAAACCTGAAGGAGCTGACTCCCCTACAGGCAATGATGCTTCGAATGGCAGGTGTGTAATCATTGGAGGCTGCTCCACTACAGGTAGAGACTGCAAATGATCTGTAAGTGATAAGGATTCTAGACTTATGACATTCATTTTAGGTGAAAGCTAAGCCATGTAGCCTAGAGGGTCCTAACTTAATCCACAGCATACACTGTTTTAGCTGATTTACATAAGGCAGGACTGTTAGACATTACTAATCTGGAAAATTATAAAGAAGTATTTGCAAATAGAAGTAAGCATTACCTTATGCGTAGGTAGATAGTCTTTCTTTATCTATCCTACTGTTAAGTCAGGTATGTCTATGTCCAGAGGCTAGAAATTTAAAGTCTTTGGCAAACGATCTAAAAGTTGAGAAGAAAATTCTTTCACTCAGGAAGTTGTCAAAATCTGGAACAGTTTGCTTGAAAGCATAGTGGAGTTAATTCCACAACTAAATTCAAACAGAAGTCAGGCACTTAATTGAAGATGACAAATTTAACAGGGTTGTGGACACTAAGAAAGGATGTGACACTAAGCAGGACTGCTTTTTCAGTGAAAGAACAGGCATACATGACAAGTTGAATTGTCACTTCCTGTGCTGTAATTTTCTATTATACTAGGAAATGTAAAGACTGTCATGATTTAAATGGGAGTTAACAAATTACAGGTAAGAAATGGCCTCAGCTGCCCCAGATTATGGAAGTGTAAAGTCAGCTGCTGTTCAAACTCTAGCAAATCCTGTTAGAAATTGTACATGAGAATGTTGCTGAAAGTAATTTTAAAGCCCAGCTGATAATCTCACCTTGGTCAACCACCTGTGACTCACTACCAAAACCTGAGGAATATCGAATTGTACCTGTTGTCAAAGGATTTCCAGGATTGTGTAACTCTTATGAGATGATAATTGGTATTTTCAGGAAAACATGGGGTTGGATGGGCCTAGGGACAGTCAATGAGAAGAAATGAATGATTTATTAAATCACCCTGAGCTAGATATCCACAGATCCTATTCTGAATTGGCTGACATCAGGTCCCATGAACCCTAAATTTCCAGGTGCTTCCTGTGATTTTAGCAGCTGAATCACCAATAAATTGTTGAAACCACAATTTATGTTGTCAGAGTTGTGGAGGAAGCGCCTTTGTGATTTCAGTGTAAAGGCGCTTTACACTAGTGAAAAAATAGCTCGCTATATACACCAGGGCAGCACGTTTGATTAAGTGCCCTACTGGCAATATTGAGCTCGGGGTGGGGGATGGTTTATTGTCTTTTAGAAACTAATATTGATCTTGTGCGTGCTAAGTTTTAATTTTCTTTCCTGCATTGTTCTGATGATGAATCACTCGCTGACAGACACCGTGTCACTGTAAGAGGAATCTGGTTAACACAGGGTGACAGCCTGTGTAGACTCTTGACTCTCTGGTAGCAAATCCCAAAATTTGTTGTTTTTTCCAGTGTGCAGAATGTAAAATGTAGTCAATATTGCACCTTCTAATAGGTCAGGATTTCCCTGAAGAAGAGGAGGAAGAGGAAGAGGAAGCCCATACTGAGGGAGCTGCAGACGAGGAAAAGATGGATACTGAAGAGCAGAATCATGAAAAGCGACAACGAGAGGAATCACGGCCAGAAGGACCACAGGTTCCACCACCAACTCAGATGCCCCCTAGGGCACCAATGCAAGCCCCACCAATGCCTGGACCTCCACCTCTTGGTCCTCCTCCTGCACCTCCACTGAGACCCCCAGGACCACCATCTGGTTTACCACCAGGACCACCTCCAGGTAAGAAAACAAGCTCAGTGGATGCTCCTCTGGTGTTAATTGTGTGACAGTATGAATAATGGCATTTAGAAAACAAGCACTTGGAAGATTTGTAAGATAATAAAATGTGAGGCTGGATGAACACAGCAGGCCAAGCAGCATCTCAGGAGCACAAAAGCTGATGTTTTGGGCCTGGACCCTTCATCAGAGAGGGGGATGGGGAGAGGGAACTGGAATAAATAGGGAGAGAGGGGGAGGCGGACCGAAGATGGAGAGTAAAGAAGATAGGTGGAGAGAGTGTAGGTGGGGAGGTAGGGAGGGGATAGGTCAGTCCAGGGAAGACGGACAGGTCAAGGAGGTGGGATGAGGTTAGTAGGTAGCTGGGGGTGCGGCTTGGGGTGGGAGGAAGGGATGGGTGAGAGGAAGAACCGGTTAGGGAGGCAGAGACAGGTTGGACTGGTTTTGGGATGCAGTGGGTGGGGGGGAAGAGCTGGGCTGGTTGTGTGGTGCAGTGGGGGGAGGGGACGAACTGGGCTGGTTTAGGGATGCAGTAGGGGAAGGGGAGATTTTGAAACTGGTGAAGTCCACATTGATACCATATGGCTGCAGGGTTCCCAGGCGGAATATGAGTTGCTGTTCCTGCAACCTTCGGGTGGCATCATTGTGGCACTGCAGGAGGCCCATGATGGACATGTCATCTAAAGAATGGGAGGGGGAGTGGAAATGGTTTGCGACTGGGAGGTGCAGTTGTTTGTTGCGAACTGAGCGGAGGTGTTCTGCAAAGCGGCCCCCAAGCCTCCGCTTGGTTTCCCCAATGTAGAGGAAGCCGCACCGGGTACAGTGGATGCAGTATACCACATTGGCAGATGTGCAGGTGAACCTCTGCTTAATGTGGAATGTATAAACATTGTATAAACATTTGAATTAGGAGCAGAGGTGGGCCATTTGGCTTCTTGAGTCTGCTCTGCCATTCAGTATGATGATGGCAGATCTATTTATGCTTTGAATTCCATAATACTGACTAACCCCAATAATATTTGATTCCTTAGCTTAACATGAATCTACCACTGCCTTAAAAATATTCAAAGACGCCACTTCCACTGCCTTCTGAGGCAGTGTTCCAAAGTTGCACAACGTTTTCTGAGAAGATTTCTCTTCCCGTCTGTCTATCAAACTGTGATCCCTAATTTTAAAGCAGTGCTGGATAATTCTGAACTCACCCACAAGTGGAAACACCCTTTCTGCATTCAATTTGTCAAGACTATTCATGATTTTACACATTTCATTTAAGTCACACTTCATTAAGCTTCACTGTTCTAAATCCAGTGACAACAAAGCAACTCTTTCCAACCTCTACTCATAAGAGAACCCAATCATCCAGATATCTATCTAGCAAACCTCCTCTGAGTATGCTTCCGATGTATTTCTTCAAACTGGGTTGGAGATTTGGCTTAACTAATTCGCTTTTTAACTGAAGCGTCACATCATTACTTTTATGTTCAATTCTTCGAATAAATTCTATTTGCCTTCTTAATTGCTTGCTGTACCTTAGATGCCTTTTTGTGACTTATGTATTAGAACATTTCTATTGATAATAATATTCTGCTTTATTGGTATTTCTGTCAAAATGAGCAACTTCACATTTACTTGTATTATATTCTAGCTGCCAAATTTTTGCCCACTCACTCCATCTATTGACAGCTTTCTGCAACTTCCTGGTGTTCTCTTCTCTACATATGTTCCTATCTTTATTTATGGTATTTACAACTTTAGCTATTATGTCTTTACTGCCCTCATCTAAATCATTGACATAAATTGTAAAAAGCTGAGGCCCCAGCACAGATCCCCATAAGAGTCCACTTGTCACGTCGTCCCAATCAGAAAGAGACCCATGTATGGACACGGATTACTGCCAACCAGCCAGCAAATCTTCCATCCATACTTGTATACTACCCCTATACCAGGAGGATCTACTTTTCATAATAATCTTTTACGTCACACTTTGTCAAATGCCTTCTGGAAATCCAGGTACAGCATATAATTGAACTCCTGCTTATCTACAGGACATTTTGCCTTCAAAGGACACCTAAAGATTGGTTAGATATGATGTCCCTTTCACATAACCGTCGTAGCTTTTCCTGATTATCTTGAGTTTAATTAAGGTTTTTTAATTCATTTGTGAGATGTGGGTGTCACTGGCTGGCTGGTATTTGGTGCTTGTCCTTAATTGCATTTGAAGAGACTTTGTAGCAGTTGGTACAACAGAATGGCTTGCTAGGCTGTTTCAGAGGGCAGTTGAGAGTGAAACATATTGTATAGGCCTGAAGTCACATATAAGCCAGACCAGGTGAGGATGGCAGATTTCCTTCCCTGAAGAACATTAGTGAACCAGATGGGTTTTTCCAACAATTGACAATAGTTTCTTGGTCATCAGGAGATTCTTAATTCCAGATATAATTTATTGAACTCAAATTCCACCATCTGCCATGGTGGCTTCATACCCAGATCGCCAGAACATTAGCTTGGTCTCTGGATTCGTAGTTTAGTGATTAATACCATTAGGGCCATCATGTCCCCTTTGGTGATTGGCAATAACATCCTAAATGGACTCCAACTCCTTTCCACAACAGATATCAAGTAAACTGATCTTTAGTTTCATGTCTCTGTCCCTCGTTGAATAGAGTTTTATTTTTGCTACTTTCCAGTCTGATGGATACTTTCCTGAAACAAGGGAACTTTGGATATTAACACCCATGCATCTATTACCTGGGATGAAGGTCAATCGCGACCCAGGGATTATCAACCTATAGCTCCATGTGTTTGCACAGGACCTTCCTTAGTCAATGTAATTTTGCCAAGTTCCCCTTTCGCTCCCTCCCCCGATTTACAGTTACAACTGGAATGTTTTTATATCCTCTATAGGGAAGACAGAAGCAAAAATTCATTTTCATTACCTTACTGCCTACTATTAACTCTTCACTGTCTCTAAAGGTCCAACATTCACTTTATTTGATCTTTTCTAATTTAAATATCTGTAGAAGCTCTTGCTATCCTTTTTACATTATTAGCCATCTTCCTCTCATGTCACTTCCTTTCTTCTAATTAATCTTTAGTCATTTTTTGGACAGAATATAAAAAATTACAATCATCTGATCTGCACTCATCTTTGTACAATTATGTTTTTGCATATATTTGAAAGTTTCATTAACTTTGAGGATGTGACTAGAAAAGTTGATGAGGGTCGAGCTGTGGATGTGGTGTATATGGACTTCAGCAAGGCATTTGATAAGGTTCCCCATGGTAGGCTCATTCAGAAGATCAGGAGGAATGGGATACAGGGGAACTTAGCTGTCTGGTTACAGAATTGGCTGGCCGACAGAAGGCAGCGAGTGGTAGTAGAAGGAAAATATTCTGCCTGGAAGTCAGTGGTGAGTGGTGTTCCACAGGGCTCTGTCCTTGGGCCTCTACTGTTTGTAATTTTTATTGATGACTTGGATGAGGGGATTGAAGGATGGGTCAGCAAGTTTGCAGATGACATGAAGGTTGGAGGTATCGTTGACAGTATAGAGGGCTGTTGTACGCTGCAGCGGGACATTGACAGGATGCAGAGATGGGCTGAGAGGTGGCAGATGGAGTTCAACCTGGATAAATGCGAGATGATGCATTTTGAAAGCTGAGTACAGGATTAAGGATAGGATTCTTGGCAGTGTGGAGGAACAGCGGGATCTTGGTCTGCAGATACATAGATCCCTTAAAATGGCCACCCAAGTGGACAGGGTTGTTAGGAAAGCATATGGTGTTTTGGCTTTCATTAGCAGGGGGATTGATTTAAAGAGTTGTGAGATCTTGTTGCAGCTCTATAAAACTGGTTAGACCGCACTTGGAATACTGCATCCAGTTCTGGTCACCCTATTATAGGAAAGATGTAGATGCTTTGGAGAGGGTTCAGAGGGGGTTTACCAGGATGCTGCCTGGACTGGAGGGCTTATCTTATGAAGAGAGGTTGACTGAGCTCGGTCTCTTTTCATTGGAGAAAAGGAGGAGGAGAGGGGACCTAAATGAGGTATACAAGATAATGAGAGGCATAGATAGAGTTGATAGCCAGTGACTATTTCCCAGGGCAGAAATGGCTAACACGAGGGGTCATAGTTTTAAGCTGGTTGGTGGAAAGTATAGAGGGGATGTCAGAGGCAGGTTCTTTACACAGAGAGTTGTGAGAGCATGGAATGTGTTGCCAGCAGCAGTTGTGGAAGCAAGGTCATTGGGGTCATTTAAGAGACTGCTGGACATGCATATGGTCACAGAAATTTGAGGGTGCATACATGAGGATCAATGATCGGCACAACATCGTGGGCTGAAGGGCCTGTTCTGTGCTGTACTGTTCTATGTTCTATGTTCACTTAACCATAGATGATGGATCGTCCCTTTAGATTTTATTTTTTAAGTTGGAATAAACATTATTCTGAGTATTCTTAAATATCCTCTTAAATAATTGCAGCTGTTTCTTTATAGGTCGATCTCCTAGCCTAGCATCCCAGTTCACTTTAGCTGAGCTTTCATGCCCACGTAGTTGCCCTTACTTAAGTTTATAATACTAGTCTTTGACCCATTCTTCTTCTTTTCGACCTGGATGTAAAATCCAATCAGATTGTGATTACTGCTACTTAGCGGCACCTTTATTGAGGTTTTTAATTAATCCTGTCATACTGCTCGATATCAAATCTAGTATATCCTGCTATTTGGTTAGTTCCAGAATGCGCTGCACTAAGAAGCTATCTTGAAAGCATTCTACGAACACCTCATCCAGTCTACTAGTTTCAATGTAATTTTTCCATAGAACATTACAGCACAGTACAGGCCCTTCAGATTAAAACAGCTGTTTGCTATTGCCATCTTTCACCAGTACCCAATATTTATTTTTGTGCATTTTGTTCTACATTGTAGTTCTGTTAGCCAGAGGATTACCCCAACTAGTGACTTCTTTCCCCTACCATCTCTCATCTCCGCTCAAACCAATGCTACATCTCTTGAACCAAGGTCATCAAAACTGTTACTGTTGCACCAATGCTATCCTTGATAACAGTGCCGCACGTTCACCTTTGCCTAGCTTCCTTTTCTTCTTGAATGTCAAATACAGTTCAATATGCAGAACCCAATCCTTGAAATCCTGTAGTTGTGTTTCTCTGCTGGCTATCAGATTATATTTATTTACTTTGACAGCCATTATCAATTTGTTTATTATAAATACTGCACACATTCAGGGGCAGAGCCTTTAGATGGGAGCCCATGACTGCTACGCTGTTTAAAATAACTCAGTTGCCAACAATTGTACCTTCCACTGGATGGGGAGGCAATGACCTAGTGGTGTTATCACTGGACTGTTAATCTAGAGACCCAGATACTGTTCTGGGGGCCTGGGTTCGAATACCACCGAAGCAGATGGTGTAATTTGAATTCAACAAAATATATCTGGAATTAAGAATCTAATGGTGACCATGAATCCATTGCCGATTGTTGGAAAAACCCATCTGGTTCACTAATGTCCTTTTAGGGAAGGAAACTGCCATCCTTACTTGGTCTGGCCTACATGTGACTTCAGACCCACAGCAATGTGGCTGACACTTAACTGCCCTCTGGGGGATGGGGCGGCAGTTAGGGTTTGGCAATAAACACTGCCTGGTCAGCAATGCCCTCATCCTGTGAATGAATTTTAAAAAGAATTTAAGAAAGGTTATCTTGCTTGAGCCTGAATTAATGCGCAGCTAAAAGACACAAGGTTAAATTAGTCATGGAATTTGGGGCAGGGTAAGATTTTGGAGTAAATTCTTAAATTGACACATGGTTCTCTCTTTCAACATTGTAAAATTGGAGTAACTGTTCAATTAGGACTTGATCTTTGAGGTAAAATACTTGCCACAGGTATGTTTAAGACATTCTGCAGAGAACTTTGCCTTGAGTAGCTGAAGGGAAACCTTTTTCAAAGTATTATCTTGTTCCTTCCATGGAGACACTGAAAAAGGAACACCTAAAAAAGGAATTTTATATCCTGCCTTTCAGGGAAGGGGTTGAGAATCACTTCTGTCCAATGGGCTAAGGAATACTAAGATGCAAGTGAGATAACAAATAGGGTAGCAAAATGAGGGAGTGTGTTTAAACTTCTATTTTAAGTTGAATTTTGCATTACACTTCTAAGGCTAAAGCTTGTTCTAGGAGCACGATAGAGGGATTTATACATTACATCATGTGTAGCCATTAATGCAGAGCTCTAATCTTGCCAGGGGTGCTTAAAATAAAATTTTCTGCCCTTCAGTAATGCAGTCCTTTGCCTTGCTCAGTTGGTACAAAACTAGGTTAATAGAAAAATCTCCTGTCCCTAATAAATCCTTGCATTTGTTCCAGGACTAATAAATCACATGATTCACAGGCTTTGCCACAAATGCTGAGATCCAATTTGTTTTCTAATTTCCTCACCTTTGAAATAACCTTGATATTTGAAAATATGTTAGAATTGTCATGGAACACTGTAACTTTGTAAATATTTTTGTTTAGAAGGTAGTGTAAAATAATACCTCTGTATCATGGAGGATTTATTACTGTGATTTGTCGGGTTGTACTTGTTTGCTGTTAATTGCAGGTGCACCCCCATTCATACGACCACCAGGGCTACCTGGCATTAGAGGGCCAATTCCACGACTGCTTCCTCCTGGACCCCCACCTGGGCGACCTCCAGGCCCACCACCAGGACCCCCACCAGGCCTTCCACCAGGTCCACCACCACGGGGACCTCCTCCCAGATTACCACCACCAGCACCCCCAGGTAAGAAGGATTTCATTAAACTGATATTCATTGTGTTTATGTAATCAGTAGTGACAATACTGTAATGGTGTACTTGTTGGTGGGGCTGTGTAACACGCATGACTCATTTAACACAGTGAGACTTCTGAAATGTTATATAGTGGATTGCTGCATTCTTCAATCATCCCTCTACAGACTTCCAGGGGTCCTGTACAGAGGCAGAGATTTTTCCTTATAATTTTCAATAAACTATAAAAAGACTTTGGAAATTTTCAAATCAGCTTAAACATTGTTAATTTGACAAGAAAGGAAAATATTCAAATGTACTTACTGTTGTCATATGGAAACATGGCAGCCAATTTTGCATGAAGCAAGGCCCCACAAATAATAATTCGATACTGACAAGATGATCAACATTTTAATATTAATTGTGGGTTAGAGAATGTCTTCGAAGTAGTGTCACAGGATCTTTTACATCAGCATGAGCTAGCAGATGTGACCTTGGATTAATGTCTCATCTCATCTCAGACAACACCTCCAACAGTGGCAGCATTCTCTCGGTGCTGTCTTGGAGGTGTAGGCTTTGATTTTAGAACCCTACCCCTATAGTGGGCTAATTCAAGAAGCTTGTGACTCTGAGGTGAGAATATTACAATGTAAACTACAGCTGATGCTTGACAAACTTGTGCAGTATATTGAGAATTTGGGAAATGCTTGAAGATGCAAATACTTACTCTTTTAACTTGCTGGGGCTGTAACATGTTGGGGAATTACTGTTGTTTTCCAAAGATCATACTCTTTTTCATTTTTTTGAAACTTCAGTATTTAATAATCCCTTCTCAGGAAATCTTAGCAAAATCACTAATTCGATAACTCCTGCAATTTATTAGTTATACGTTGAAACTGCACCCTGACTGGTCAATTGTTCTTGATAAACAGAGCTAGAAATCTATAAAATGATCTGTAGCTGTAAACTGTTCAGTCAAATTTCTGTCTAATTAGTACATTTTTAGTGTAATTTATTTTTAGCCATAATTGTATCTGATTGAAAGTTGCATGAATGTACTTGTTGCATTGTTTGCTTGTTGAAGCGATGTTAATTAAAAGAACAAGTGAGATACGTTTGTTATAGAACATGGAACATTACAGCACAGCACAGGCCCTTCGGCCCTCGATGTTGTGCCCACCTGTCATACCGATCTCAAGCCCATCTAACCTACACTATTCCATTTACGTCCATATGCTTATCCAGTGACGACTTAAATGTACCTAAAGTTGACGAATCTACTACCGTTGCAGGCAAAGCGTTCCATTCCCTTACTACTCTCTGAGTAAAGAAACTACCTCTGACATCTGTCCTATATCTTTCACCCCTCAATTTAAAGCTATGCCCCCTCGTGCTCGCCGTCACCATCCTAGGAAAAGGCTCTCCCTATCCACCCTATCTAACCCTCTGATTATTTTATATGTTTCAATTAAGTCACCTCTCATCCTTCTTCTCTCTAATGAAAACAGCCTCAAGTCCCTCAGCCTTTCCTCGTAAGACCTTCCCTCCATACCAGGCAACATCCTAGTAAATCTCCTCTGCACCCTTTCCAAAGCTTCCACATCCTTCTTATAATGCGGTGACCAGAACTGTACGCAATACTCCAAGTGCAGCCGCACCAGAGTTTTGTACAGCTGCAGCATAACCTCTTGGTTCCGGAACTCGATCCCTCTATTAATAAAAGCTAAAACACTGTATGCCTTCTTCATAGCCCTGTCAACCTGGGTGGCAACTTTCAAGGATCCGTGTACATGGACACCGAGATCTCTCTCTGCTCATCTACACTACTAAGAATCTTACCATTAGCCCAGTACTTTGCCTTCCGGTTACTCCTACCAAAGTGCAACACCTCACACTTGTCTGCATTAAACTCCATTTGCCACCTCTCAGCCCAGCTCTGCAGTTTATCTATGTCTCTCTGCAACCTACAGCATCCTTCGTCACTATCCACAACTCCACCAACCTTAGTGTCATCTGCAAATTTACTAACCCATCTTTCTACGCCCTCATCCAGGTCATTTATAAAAATGACAAACAGCAGTGAACCCAACACCGACCCTTGCAGTACACCACTAGTAACTGGTCTCCAGGATGAACTTTTCCCATTAACTACCACCCTCTGTCTTCTTTCAGCAAGCCAATTTCTGATCCAAACTGCTATATCTTCCACAATTCCATTCCTCTGCATTTTGTACAATAGCCTACTGTGGGGAACGTTATCGAACGCCTTACTGAAATCCATATACACCACATCAACCGGTTTACCTGTTTAGTCACCTTCTGTTCTGTTGAGCATTCTAGATGTTCTCTGAAGGGAAGTGAGACTGTAATGATTTTCTGGAACTCTGTTCCCTAAATCTAACAAATTGGCTTTCTCCCCAGGTATCCCACCTCCTCGACCAGGTATGATACGTCCACCAATGGCCCCTCCACTGGGACCTGCACCACCAGGATTGTTCCCTCCAGCACCAGTGCCAAACCCTGGTGTCCTCAGTGCTCCTCCAAGTCTCATTCAGCGTCCAAAAATGGATGAGACTGTGACCACCATTGAGAAGAAAGCAATCGCCACCATCAGTGCAAAGCCACAAATCACCAACCCTAAAGCTGAGATCACACGCTTTGTCCCCACTGCACTACGGGTAAAACGTGAAAGCAAGAGTCAGGCACCGGTGAAGAAGGGAGAGGAAGAGGTTGTTGCCCCAACAAAGCCAGTACCAAAAGCCACACCTGCTGTCTCTATCCAAACAAAGGACGATATCTACGAATCATTCATGAAAGAAATGGAAGGACTTTTGTAACTAACCCAGATATGAGCTCTGTTCTTGTCCTGGACCTACCAACTTCTTGGCATTTGTTTGAGATTTGTGTATATTCATTTCTGAGCTTTGTGTATTCTTTTCATACATTTGTGAAATCTGAATGCTTGTGTGATGTACAGACTGCACAAACATTATACATCCAGTAAAGCTCAGCCAGATGATTGAAGTTCAGTAGTTGAGGGCGGACTCTTGTTTGTGACTTTATAAGTACTGCAGCCGAAAATCAGACTTGCTGCCCACTTCCAGACCTCAAATGAGGGAAGAGCTGGGATTCAATGCATGTCATCATATATAGAAATGTTTGTTCTGATCTTTAAAGCTCCTGCAGACCTAGCCTAGTACGTTGTATGAGCATTTTATGCTTTTCCTTTTTCATATTATGAAAATTCTGGTGACAATATGCTTTAGTCTATTATTCATGGACCTGAACAGTAAGGCACTGCAATTTTAAAAATGTTTATTGTAGTGAATTATTGTTGAATTATTTGATCCCTTTGGGTTTGTCTGAATAATATATATGATGAAGTAAACAGAATTGGTCTAATGACAGTAGCTCTCAATTTTATTTATTTGAAGAATTAGAAGTTAGATTGCTTTTTTGAAGTATTTGCCATTTTCCTGTAATCTCAGTATATTTATAACTTTCCTGTGGGCAGTGTACTATGCAAATATATTTGTAACTTCTTGTTTAACTGCGCTTAAAATCTTACAGAAATTCAGTATTGCAGAAAAAATACACATTTTGTTGAAGTTTTTCACCTTGAACTATCCAGGATCATTCACGAGAAATCAGCTTAAGGGTAAAAGAAGCTTTAATGTTCTATGAAATGGAATGCTGATTTGTTGGCAAGTCTGTTCTGACTGTTCAAATGCAGTTACTGCAGGCATTCCTACATCCAGTTGATTGCAGTGGTTCAAGAAGGCAACTCACCGCCACCTCCTAAAGAGAAAACTATGTTGGCAATAAACATTGACCCAGTCAGTGGCACCCACATCCCATGATGCATTAAAAAGGTTCTAGTTCAACCACATTTGGAGTACTGTGTACAGTTCTGGTCACCACATTACCAGAAGGATGTGGATACTTTGGAGAGGGTGCAGAGGAGGTTCACCAGGATGTTGCCTGGACTGGAAGACACTAGCTGTGAAGAAAGGTTGAGTAGATTAAGATTGTTTACATTAGAAAGATGGAGGTTGAGGGGGGAAACCTGATTTGAGGTCTACAAAGTCATGAGAGGTATAGACAGGGTGGATAGCAGGAAGCTTTTGCCCAGAGTGGGGGACTCCGTTACTAGGGTTCACGATTTCAAGGTGAGGGGAAAGGTTTAAGGGAGATATGCTTGGAACATTTTTTATGCAGAGGGTGGTTGCCAGTGGAGGTGGTAGAGGCAGGCATGATAGCGTCATTTAAGATGTATCTAGACAGATACGTGAATGGGCACTGAGCAGACGGAGACAGATCGTTGGAAAATAGGTGATAGGTTTAGACAGAGGATCTGGATCGGTGCTGGCTTGGAGGGCCAAAGGGCCTGTTCCTGTGCTGGACTTTACTTCATTCCTTGTTCAATAAAGCTCTTTTTGTTTTGCATGTTTATGAAGAAACTCAACAGGTCTGACAGCATCTGTGGATAGAAGGTCAGAAATCACATGACACTAGGTTGTAGTCACCAGGTTTTATTTGAAGAAAACCTGGTGTCTTGTGATTTCTGACCTTGTCCACCCCAGTCCAACAACAACACCTCCACAAGTAGGGATAGAAAGGAGAGTTAGGTTTTGAGACTGAGGAAGGGTCACTGGACCTGAAACATTAACTGCTGTGATTTCTGTTTTTGTCTTGGATTTCTAGCTGAGCTGCTTACTTTTTTGGAATTTGCAGTTGTTCCAGTTTTGCTATGAAAGTGGATGTTGCAAACTTCTGAATGTTAAGAAATATTTCTACCAGATGACTTTCCAGGGTCTTAACCCATGTGACATTTAAGACACATTAGGTGAACACTTGACATGCCATAGCGTAAACTGTAAGAAGTGAGAATAGGAGTAGGCTGCTCAGCCTGTACAACCTGCTCTGCTATTCAGTTGGGTCATGATGATTTGACACTCCACACTTACATACCTCTGCCTTTTCCTAATAACTCTTGATCTTTCCAAAGTGACCTAGGATACAGCGCAATGGCCCAAGAAGTGCTGGAAAAAGGGATGATAGTTCTGGTCTCCCTGCTACAGGAGGGATGTTATTGATTGCAGAGAAGATTTATAAGGATGTTATCAGGCTTTGAGTTGAAAGGAGGGTCTTGGACATTTTCTCCTGGAGTGTAGGAGGTTGAGGAGAAATTTGCAAAATTGTTTTGGGTACAGATAGGGTGAATGTGATTTTAAGGTGAGAGGAGAAAGATTTAAAAGGGATCTAAGGGGCAAAATTTTCACACAGTAGGTGGTTAGTGGTGGTAGAAGAAGAGCTGTAGAACAAATTACAACAATTAAAAGACATTTGGATACCTAGATGAATAGGAAAGGTTTGGACAGATAGGGGCCAAACGCAAGCAATATGGGACTAGAGATAATGGGTACTGCAGCCGCTGGAGAATCCGAGATCACACAAGCTTTTGTTCTCCTAAGATGCTGCTGGGCCTGCTGTGTTCATCCAGCTCCACACTTTGTTATCTAGCGTATGGGACTAGTTTAGTTTGGGAACTTGGGTGGCATGGACGGGTTGAGTTGAAGGGCCTGTTTTTGTGCTGGATGATTCTGTAAATAACTGTCTGATGGGCACCATGACCTGACAAAGTGGAAGACTCCAGTTAGTCCCCGTGTGACGAGGATGGAGGGTTCCGGGTTGGTGGGCGGGGTATGTTTCCGGGTGTGGCCTAATGACGCAGCGGTCTCTATGGTAACGGCGACTCATGCTGAAACACAGTGAGGTAAAGGACGGCGGTTTTCAGTCTTTTCGCCGGGTCGTTTAGTCTGACCGGGAACCAATCCGTCTCCTGTGACATGTAATAACGGCCGGGGGTTTGTCCCCACTCGGGATTGTCGAATTAAATCGAATCCGCGGCTTCTTTTTCACCGGGACGAGCCTCAGGCCCCGATCCCGCCCTTGCTGTGTTTCCATTGGTCCAGGCATCCGTCCATATATGCATATTCCGCCTCCTGCATTTCCCTATTGGTCGCATCCAATGATTGACGTCTACTCCTGTGTTTCCATTGGCCGCTGCTGGACTGAAAGGTTCTTGTTTAGAAACTTCATCTGAGACAACCCCCGCACGGGGTCGGTCACCCAGTTACATCCCCCAACGGGGTCGGTCACCCAGTTACCCCGCACCACCCCCACCCCACGGGGACGGTCAGTCAATTATCCGCCACCCCCGGGACCTGTCACACAAATCGCCTTCTGCTCCAGGGAACTGACCCTAATTACCCCCCTCCCCGTGGAATCTCCCCCAATTTTGACCCTCTCCTAGGATTGACCCCAAACCTCAAGCGCCGCCCCCTAATCGCAGGGGATTGTCCCCTAATTTCCTTCCCCCGCAGGGACTGTCAACTAATCTCCCCGCACCTTCCCCCCCGGGACTGTCGCCCAGTCACACTCCCATCCCTCGTATCCGGGACCCCCACCCACAGGGAATGTTTCCTTCAATTCCTCCCCTGGACTGTCCTCCACTCGAGACGCCCCCCCGCCCCGTACACCCCTAGCACCTGTCCCTAATGCCCATTGATTGGGATCAGCCGCTGCCATCCGCCCTCTCCCCCCACCTCATTTGGGGTGACACTGACTCTAAGGGACCTAGGGAGAGCATTCGGAATGTGGGCATCCACCCCGAGCTCCCAGCCCCGCGGGGAGAGGGAGCATCTTTTTCAGCTCCCAGGTCCTAACCTGAGCTCAAGTGCAGTCCTTGGGAAGTTCGGTCTGATAAGACAGCACCTTCTGACACCACCCGGTGTGTCTGCATTGTATTCTGAGTGCACGTTCACCGGGCAGTTTTAACATGTTTTTAAGATTAGGAATGTAAGATCTGGTGCTGATGCAAAATGAAATATTACTTGGCGCAGGATGAATCGTTTAGGATTAAGGCAGACGCAGATAGAAATAAAAACAGAAGTCGCTGGAAAAGCTCAGCAGGTCTGGCAGCATCTGTGAAGAGAAATCAGACCCGAGGCAGATAGTTTCTGATTACAGAAGGGGAAAAAGATTTTGATGGGAAAATGGAGCTGAGATGACAGTCAGATCTCACTGTGAGGCGGAGCAGGATCGAGGGGCCGAGTGTTCGTATCCGTTTGTCACAGTTTTGCAGAAGATACAAGATACAAAGTTGCATTTCAATGGCGCCAGATCCCAGCTCTAAGGCCTTCGCATGTAAATCACTTCGGTTTTTATATGGATTCGCCAAGTCTTGCCGGCTTAGACTCAATGGGCTGAGCAAGATGTGCAGTTGCTTCTGTTTACAAGCGAAACAAAACGAAGTTTAAAGATGGATGAAAAATCATGAAGTTACATTGACCACCTAACTCAGCCCTGCAGTGATATTGCAGGCTGTGTTAGCGCCTCCAGCCGTTCCGATACAATTTATTAACGCTTTCATTTCCTCCCAATAGCAACAGCCAAGTCCACAGCAATCTCTCACAAAGCAAGGTGAGTTCAACACCGCCTTGGTTCGCATTCTTACTGATTGAAAACGATACTTTTAGTAATAAAAGTGTGATTTGCAGCAACTGCCACAGTGTAGCTCTGTCTTATTCCAAACGAAAAAACAATTTGCTTCATTTTGTTGGGGCTGCTGCTGATCGTTAACTTCGGCGGGAGATCAGATTAACGCTGTAAACAGCGGAGCGGTGTGGGCGCATGGTGCAGCTTCTCTACCGTTGCTTGTGCCTTTTTAGTTGAATGCTGTCTATTTATTGTCGAGGATATTGCTGCAACAAGCTAGCAGCTTCATAAAAGAGGCGAAGTTTAAAAAATGACCTCCACCGGCTTTAAGAGTTGGCTGACGTCCAGTTGTGGCCGTGCTGTTCAGACTTTCTCAAGGGGTAGACTTTCTATGTGTCTGCGTGTGTGCAGGGGCAGTCAGGGAGAAAGGAACAGTCCCGGTTCCGAGTCCCCGTCAGCACAGCGCTGCCCTAGGCAGGTGTGTGTCCAGGGCCTTGAGCACACCGTGCCGTTTTCGACCACGTAACACAGCTCCGATTGTTACGGGAAACCAGGTAGCGACGGCACCAAGGCAGCCCTTGCTCTTTGCATTGCTGTTGGGTCCTTTACATTGAACAGGCAGAGAGGAACTCCGCTTACTGTATTCCAACAGACAGCATTCAAGGTTCGACCTAGAGACGACTAGCTACTCTGCACGGTGCCTGCTCCTCCTAGTAACCCAGCTGCATTCACAACAGCAGAGGTTTGGAGCTGTCTCCGCTTCTCAGTCCATGGACCTACAGGTATCCACACATTGCGAAAACACAGTGATTTACTGACTGTGAAATGTTGTGCGAGGTGTGCTACACACGGTGCGATTGTGTTCTGTGTTGTGTGCAGACCATTAAAAGGCATCTCCGGATGAATAGCTCCCTGAAGGGGTTGCTTCATACTTCAGTGGGAAAGGATGCAAACTGCAATATTTCTTTCTTCTAGTCCCAGCCGCCCTGATTGAAGAGGAAGATGAGGAGGGGGCTGCAGGAGACTCGCCAGTCCATACACCTACCACTGGCCCCACTCTGAGGCAAATGGAGATTGAAACAGCAACACAGGAGCCAGGTGAAAAGGGCGCACGGGCTTGCGTGTGAATATTAGCAGTAGGTTCACAGTCGCAAAGACTCAGCCGAAAGCACCACTGTTCCCTCAGCTCAAATAAGGAAAACGGCAGCTTTAAATCTGTCATCACTCACTCATTTCAGAAACTTGCTTGCATTCTTTTGAGTTAGTTTTGTTACTGTGTGTGCATTGACCAGGCTGGAGTGGAGTGAGTGCCAGGGAGAATGGGCCTGTCCGATTGTGGAGAGGGAGGCAGGTCCCGGCAGAAGTTGTGGAGCAATCCTTGCCTGCATCAGATATTAGAACATAGAACATAGAACAGTACAGCACAGAACAGGCCCTTCAGCCCACGATGTTGTGCCGACCATTGATCCTCATGTATGCACCCTCAAATTTCTGTGACCATATACATGTCCAGCAGTCTCTTAAATGACCCCAATGACCTTGCTTCCACAACTGCTGCTGGCAACGCATTCCATGCTCTCACAACTCTCTGCGTAAAGAACCTGCCTCTGACATCCCCTCTATACTTTCCACCAACCAGCTTAAAACTATGACCCCTCGTGCTAGCCATTTCTGCCCTGGGAAATAGTCTCTGGCTATCAACTCTATCTATGCCTCTCATTATCTTGTATACCTCAATTAGGTCCCCTCTCCTCCTCCTTTTCTCCAATGAAAAGAGACCGAGCTCAGTCAACCTCTCTTCATAAGATAAGCCCTCCAGTCCAGGCAGCATCCTGGTAAACCTCCTCTGAACCCTCTCCAAAGCATCCACATCTTTCCTATAATAGGGCACCCAGAACTGGACGCAGTATTCCAAGTGCGGCCTAACCAAAGTTTTATAGAGCTGCAACAAGATCTCACGACTCTTAAACTCAATCCCCCTGTTAATGAAAGCCAAAACACCATATGCTTTCTTAACAACCCTGTCCACTTGGGTGGCCATTTTAAGGGATCTATGTATCTGCACACCAAGATCCCTCTGTTCCTCCACGCTGCCAAGAATCCTATCCTTAATCCTGTACTCAGCTTTCAAATTCGACCTTCCAAAATGCATCACCTCGCATTTATCCAGGTTGAACTCCATCTGCCACCTCTCAGCCCATCTCTGCATCCTGTCAATGTCCCGCTGCAGCCTACAACAGCCCTCTACACTGTCAACGACACCTCCGACCTTTGTGTCGTCTGCAAACTTGCTGACCCATCCTTCAATTCCCTCGTCCAAGTCATTAATAAAAATTACAAACAGTAGAGGCCCAAGGACAGAGCCCTGTGGAACTCCACTCACCACTGACTTCCAGGCAGAATATTTTCCTTCTACTACCACTCGCTGCCTTCTGTTGGCCAGCCAATTCTGTATCCAAGCAGCTAAGCTCCCCTGTATCCCATTCCTCCTGACCTTCTGAATGAGCCTACCATGGGGAACCTTATCAAATGCCTTGCTGAAGTCCATATACACCACATCCACAGCTCGACCCTCATCAACCTTTCTAGTCACATCCTCAAAAAACTCGATAAGGTTTGTAAGGCATGACCTACCCCTCACAAAGCCGTGTTGACTGTATTTGATCAAGCCATGCTCTTCCAGATGGTCATAAATCTTATCCCTCAGAATCCTTTCTAACACCTTGCAGACGACAGACGTGAGACTTACCGGTCTATAATTGCTGGGGATTTCCCTATTTCCTTTCTTGAAGAGAGGAATTACATTTGCCTCTCTCCAGTCCTCAGGTACGACTCCAGTGGAGAGCGAGGATGCAAAGATCTTCGCAAGTGGCGAAGCAATTGCATTTCTCGCTTCCCAAAGCAGCTGAGGACAAATCTGATCCGGGCCTGGCGACTTGTCAATCTTAATGTTTGACAAAATTTTCAGCACATCTACTTGTCAATCTTAATGTTTGACAAAATTTTCAGCACATCAGCTTCGTCTATCTCTATCCATTCCAGCATGCACACCTGCTCTTCAAAGGTTTCATTCACTACAAAGTATATTCTGGGGTGTAACAGTGCCCTCAGCCAGTGCCCTACTCCCTCGCCCTGGCACCCCTATTCTGCTGGAAGCATGTAATTGTTTCATTTCTCTACGCCATTGCAGGGATCAATCCTGGCACTCCTGCAGGAGAGAGCAAAGACTCTGAAGCTATGCGAGAGGAGGACACGGTCAGTGATGTGCAAGAAATAAACTTACCTCCTCCCAGTGATGGAGCAAGTCCAGAAATTCAGGAATGGAAAGGTGATGACATACCTGAAGGAATATTAAAGAGAAAAAGTGAACCAAGTAGCAGTGTAGATATGTTTGTCAAGACAATAGAGAACACTCAGAACTCCACCAGAGAGCAAGGCAATGGCTGACTGTTTGCTTCCAGTTGGTGACTTCCTCCCTTCCTAGTTTAGCTGTCGAATATATTGACAGAATTCCCCTTTTCCACTTTGGATGCTATTGGCCTTCTCCTGTAAATCAGAGCAATTCGTGAGTTATAATAATGACTAAAGTGAAGGAATCATCTTGAAGATGTGCGCAGGATAGGAGGAAGAAAAGGGGCAGAAAGAGTAAAAATAATAGATGCAGAATCTTGCATTCTCTGCTGAAGGGACAGGGTCATTTAAATTCAGAATAATGACCTGTTTGGTTTTTTAAAATGTTAATGAGACAAAATAAATATGAGTCTTATAATATTGAAATGTGATCACTATAATAACTGTTAAAAGAAGTATAATAAGCCTACAATTCCAGAAGCAGTACCACACTACCTGTTCTCTGTAATATTTTTACGCCACCAGGCTGAAGGTAAGGCCTAACGCCATGATGTAAGATACCAACACGTTTGAAAAAGACAGTACTGGTAAATGTAGAAAGCTTTGATTAAAATATAGCACAGCTTGAATCTTCTAAACTTGTTCATAATGGGAGGAAGGAGAGGCTAAGTGAGCTTAGGAACTCAGTACGGGGTGTAGTATTGAGATGCAGGGAGAAGTGGTGGACTGGGAGGCAGAATGGTGGACCTTGATTTCAGTGTTGGAGACATCACAGAATGGAAACAGAGAGCATGGTGTCAGGAGAGTTAGGGAAAAATTGATTCTGCACAATATGATTTAATTATTGATATCTTTGAACTTGATTAATGTATAGATAAAAGTATTAATTGTGAGTCTTTTAATTCTGAAGGATTAAAAACTGTTGAGCTGAAAATGACTGCTGTGAGTATTTGCTTTTACTTTTATTAATATTCAAACAGTGATTAGATATTATATCATCTGTAATCAACTTTTTATGTTTACAATGAACCTGCCCACGAGGGCCTATTATTCTATAAATATATTCAAGTGCCAGCAATAGCATTGTTTGTATCTTCCATCTCTTCAGTCAGTTACCATCAGCTCTACCTCCCAAACCTCTGCAAGGTATGCCCTACTGTTTCTGCATTTTCTTTTTGCAGACACATACTCTGATATCCACTCATAGTTGAGCTAAAATCCTCTCCAGTTAAAAATGAGGTCCCTTCAGCACCTGCCAGAAATTCTGTTTCCCCTTTCTGGCTACTGCATTTAACAGAACCAGAACGTTTGCAGCCTCAGGGACACATCTGTCCCTGATTGAACTGCTAAGCTATTTTTGATCTCTACCTGAAGAACCTCTTAATTCTACCTCCATCATATCATCTGCCTCAGCCTGTCTTCTTCTGAGATCCTTAACCATTTCTTCTGCTAATAGTAAAAATAGAAGAAGTAGGAAATTCTGGAGATCAGGCAGCATCTGTGGAGAATCAGAGCTAATGTTTCAGGTCATTGAACTTTCACCAGAACTGCTTTCATAGTTTTAGTGAGTAGAATCCCAACTTGTTTAGCCTTTGCTTATAAGACAAGGAGTCGTACTAGTGGGTTGCTTTGAACTACCTCCACTGAAGTAATATCTTCCCTTAAATAGGGGACCAAAACTGCTCACAATACTCCATATGTGGCCTCACCAGCACCTTGTTCAGTTGCAGTAAGAATTTCCTGTTCTTGCCTGAAATAAGGACCAACTGTGTAGAGTTTACACATTCTCCCCACATCTGCGTGGGGTTTCCTCCGACAGTCCAAAAATATACAGGTTAGATGGATTAGCCATTCTAAATTACCTGTAGTGTCCAGGTGTTTGCAGGCTAGGTGGATTAGTCATGGGACATGCAGGGTTACAGAGATAAGGTTTGGGGTGTGGAGCTGGGTGGGATGCTGTTCAGAAGATCAGTGTGGACTTAATGGGCCAAACGGCCTGCTTCCACTCCGTAGGAATTCTATGTTTCCATTAACCCTCCTGATTACCTGCCACACCTGTTTGCTCACTTTGTGTTTCATGCATTGTATTCCAAAGTCCCTTTATGTTGTAGCTTCCTGCAGTTTCTGTCCACTTAAATAATACTCTGTTCTTTTGTTCTCCCTTCCAAAAGGAGCATGTTCACACTTCTCCACATTATACTGTATTTGCCAACTTTTTGCCCACTTATTCAACCTATCAAAATTTCACTGTAAACTGTTTATACCGCTCTCACAACCTCCCTTTCCATCTATTTTCATGTCATCTGCAAATATGGCTACAGTACATTAACTTTCTTCCTCCAAGTCATGAATATGTGTTGCAAATAGTTGCAGTTCCAGCACTGATCCTTGTGGAAACCTACTGGCCTTGTGTTGCTAACTGAAAAAGAACCTTTTATCCCCTCTCTGTTTCCTGCCAATGAACCAATTCTCTAACCAAGCCAATATAATACCTCCAACCGTGTAGGGTCTCATGACTTAACCTTTTGTGAGGTACCTTGTCGAATGCCTTCTGGAATTGCAAATGCATCATCTACTGTTCCCCACTATCCATTCTAGTTGAGACTTTGTCAGACACAATACTTCCCTTTCATGAAGCCATACTGGCTCTACTTAATTAGATTATGATTTTTCAAATGTTCTGCTTTACTCTTTAATAATTGATTCCAATACTTTTGAAACAATCTCTTTCACCCATCTCCTCTGATCACTGACCCTGCAAGGCCTCTTTATTTTAAATTCATGACTTGACTCTCTGTGTCTCTGTAATCTGCCCTGAGTCTACAACTTCTGAGAATGCTAACAGGGCCCCACTTAATTTGATTGGCAAGTGCTGGACATGTATTCATTATCTAAGTTTTGCAATTGCTGCTCTAAGCTTCTCTGTCTCCCCTTGCTGATATGCTTTGAAATGCATGATAAAGTTTATTGCTTTGCACAGTCATTGAGACACACGACGTCATTGATTGGCATCACACCCACAAGCATCTACTCCCTCCACCACTAACATTCAGTAGCGGTGCATGCTACTACTCTTGCAGGTTCCTCTCCAAGCCCCTCACTATCAACAGACAGCACCTTCTGGAACTCAGGATGGGCAATAAATGCTGGTACAGCCAGTGAGGCCCATGGCCACACAAGTGATGATATATCACTGCTGTCTCCTTGTTGCATTCAGCATTAAACGTATTCCAATTACATGAGATTCCACAATTTAAATTGGTTCATTAAGAGATCCTGCTCCAAAAGTCTATGAAATCTAGTGGCTTTGAACATAGTTGTGTAATTAAAACTAATATTGGTTTGGGTCACCAAAACATAGGCAGTGGCCATTGGTTTGCTAATAATTAGCTTTACTATTAATAGTCTGCCTGTCAGGCCCAAAACCACAGGTAGCAATGCATCTACTCCCTTAGGTTTAATAACTGTGCATTCTGTCAAAATAAACCCCAATGTTTAATATCCAGGAAATGCTGTCTGAACAAATTAGACAATAGTTCAATCAGTATGTAACTCCAAAAAGCAGTCTTCAAATGTAGTTGCAATGTATATACCAAGTAAAAACACTATGTTATGTTACTAAAAGATGTGTGTCAATTTTTATATAAAATGCCTTAAGATTGGTCCAAAGATAGTAGGAACTGCAGATGCTGGAGAATCTGAGATAACAAGGTGTAGAGCTGGATGAACACAGCAGGTCAAGCAGCCTCAGAGGAGCAGGAAAGCTGACGTTTCAGGCCTAGACCCTTCTTCAGAAATGGGGAAGGGAAGGTGGGTTCTGAAATAAATAGGGAGAGGCGAGGGGGATAGAAGATGGATAAAGGAGAAGATAGGTAGAGAGGAGACAGACAGGTCAAAGAGGTAGGCATGGAGCCAGTGCTCCCATGAGGAGCTCGAGCAGTTCATCCACTTCACCAACACCTTCCACCCCAACCTCAAGTTGATCACCTGGATCATCTCTGATACCTCTTTCTCCTTCCTGAGCCCTTCTGTTTCCATCTCTGGCAGCCACCTGGAAACCAATATCCATTTCAAGCCCACCGATTTCCACAGCTACCTAGAATACACCTCCACCTTCCTGCAAAAATGCCGTCCTCTATTCCCAATTCCTTTGCCTCCAACGCATCTGCTCCCAGGATGAGGCATTCCACTCCCAAACATCTCAGATACCCTCGTTTTTCAAGTAACGCAACATCCCCCCCCACTCCTGAGTGGTCAAGAATGCCCTCGACCGTGTCTCCTGCATTCTTGCAACTCATCCATCACACCCCCTCCCCGCAATTCAACCAAAACAGAATCCCCCTCATCCTCACGTACCGTCTCACCAACCTCCGGATTCACTGCATCATCCTCCAACACTTCCGTCATCTGCAATCTGACCCCACCACCAAAGATAGTTTTCCCTCCCCACCCTTACCTCCTTTCTGGAGAGATCACTCTCTCCATGACTGCCTTGTCCACTCCACAATCCTCTTCAGCGCCACCACACCCGGCACTTTTCCCTGCAACTGCAGGAAGTGCTACACCTGCCCCTATCCGTCCCCCCCCTCACCCCCATCCCAGGCCCCAAGAAGACTTTCCACATCAAGCAGATGTTCACCTGCACACCTGCTAATGTGGTATACTGTATCCTCTACATCAAGGAAACCAAGCGGAGGCTTGTACACCGTTTTGTGGAACACCTACGCTTGGTTCGGACTGAACAACTGCACCTCCCAGTCGCAAACCATTTCAACTCCCACGCCCCCACACCCAATTCCTGAGACGTCATGTCCATCATGGGCCGCCTGCAGTGCCACAATGATGCCACCCAAAGGTTGCAGGAACAGCAACTCATATTCCGCTTGGGAACCCTGCAGCCCAATGGTATCAATGTGGACTTCACAAGCTTCAAAATCTCCCCTCCCGCAACTGCATCCCTAGACCTGCCCAGCTCGTCACCGCTTCTCTAGCCTGTCCTTCTTCCCACCTATCCCCTCCTCCCACCTCAAGCCCCAAACCCATATTCTAGCTATTAACCTCATGCTGCCCCCTTGACCTGTCTGTCCTCCCTTGACTGACCTATCCCCTCCCTACCTCCCCACCTACACTCACCTTTACTGGCTCCATCCCCACCTATTTGACCTGTCTGTCTCCTCTCCACCTATCTTCTCCTCTATCCATCTCCTATTCACTTCCCCCTCTCTCCTTATTTATTTCAGAACCCCCTTCCCCTCCCCCATTTCTGATGAAGGGTCTAGGCCTGAAACGTCAGCTTTCCGGCTCCTCTGATTCTGCTTGGCCTGCTGTGTTCATCCAGCTCTACACCTTGTTATCTCTTTACTTAAGAATTATCATTGGCTGTTATTACACGGGATTCGAGAAGATCTGATATTCACTCCAATCCAAGCACTGCAAGAGCATCTTTCAAATTCAGATTTCAATCCTGCCACCATTTCAGTCAGTCTGGAACATTGTTTCACTCACATTTTTCTATCATTAACAAGCCTGAAGAAACAAAAGAAATGGAGAAGACCTCAACACCTTTGCCCACCAGTATAACTTTTTCAGAAGGGGAAAAGGAAGAACCACCGACTGTCATCGGTGAAGATTTAGCACATGATGATGGTCCTGAAAAAGAGGAATTTTCAAATGGCCCACCAATCATAGAACTTGGGACACCAGAGAGGCAAGGTATGATTTCATGGCAGTGGGTGGTACATTGGAAATTACATCAATACAAAGCTATGACAAGCATTTGGATCAGATGGTAAAGTTATTCTGAAACCCAGAACCACAGTGATTTACTGGCATTAGGTTAAGGAAGGAGGGTACAGCTTGCAATAAATCATGAAGGAAAAGGGGATAATGTCTTGGACCTGGATGAAAATGATGACTTTTGATTTAGAGGCACTATGGATTTTGGGAACAAATAAAAAACAAGCCATTATCTATTTATTGGGGGCTATAACTTGGGAAAAAGTGTTGCCATGATGATTTATTAAAAATCGGTATTCTACCTATTAGCCTGTTTGTATGTAAGACAAGCAATGGGAGAATGCTTTCAGCCATTTGGATTTCTCATAATCTTAGAGTGTATTTTCCTAGTCTTTTATCTGGCGTAACATAGTACACATGAATATCAAGCAGCAAGAAACACAAACTCTTATGTGAGCTTATCTGAGATTTCATCCATCAAAATTAATAGAAAGGCATTGGTTGGACTTCTTTACTAGCATTGGTTGCTCCCTGATGAGTTCTTGTGTACAGAGCGATGAAGCTGAATACAGGATCAGGAGAAATCATCACTGCATCTTGCTGAGCTTTGTAAGTTTGTCAGTCATCTCCTCCACATTTGCCGAAGTTCTCTAGAAAAGAGTCTGACTTCATTTTACAAATTAGAACAAATGTTACTAACGCTTGCATGGAGTACGCATTAGAATTCAAAATAATTCTGATCAGATGCCATGACAGAAAAAAATATCATTTTAAAGGGTTAACACAGTGTGGAGCTGGAGGAACACAGCAGGCCAGGCAGCATTAGTGGAGCAAAAAAGCTGACATTTCGGGTCGGGACCCTTCTTCAGAAATCTGAAGGGCCTCTACCGGAAACGTCAGCTTTCCTGCGACTCCAATTGCTGCCTGCCCTGCTCCACACTGTGTTATCTCTGACTCCAGCATCTACAGCTCTTACTGTCTCATTTTAACGGGTGTCTTTCATCTTCCGTTAGCGTCACCCATCAACGAAGAGAAGGTTGACGAAGAGGTTGAAGATGAACAAGCATCTTTTGATCAAATGGAACTGGAATACAGATATCAAGTAAATCCCTTTGGTTTTGATTTGTTTTTCTCTTATTTTTTACATTATTTCTGGACTTTTACACTCTTAGATAGCTTGTTAGATTTCCTATGTCATTCTTTCTCTTCATTTTAACCAACCTATGTTGTAGGGTAGTTGTTGCGTATGTACAGGATAGCTAGCACAGTGTGTGTCTTATCACCGTGGGTTTATGTCCCTGATCCTTTTTGAAGCAAAGTTAGAGGATCAGCTGGCATATATTTCCAAATGTTCACCACTCTCTTTGCCTAGAAAAATGAAAATGCCTAAAGTTCAGCCTATTCCTACTCTCACCTCAATTACCTATAAATAGTGTGAAATGACAAGACACGAAATGCGAAGCTGATTAAAATCCTTTTTCCTCCTGTTGTTGCTCAGGCATTATTTGTGGAACGGCAAACATTGAGAAACCATAATACCCAAGTACAGAACAAATTAGCAGACTACTATCGAAAGAAGAAGACAGAGGAATCAAAGGTCGAATTAAAGAAAGCCCACTCAGACTATGAACAACGATATGTGAAGTTCATGGGTAAGAGAAAGATTGAGGTGTGAAGACCATAAGCTGACATCATGTTAATTATAGAAAGGGTTATAAATCCAGTATTGACAGAAACGACTAAATCTGCAGTTCCTACTATCTCTGAAACTGATGGAGTATTTGTTTTCAAACAATTGATAACTTAGAGTGCTTCCATAAAGAATTGCCAGTGAGATTGAACTGTGTGTGCACAGTTACATTGCTGACATATCTATTAGTGAAATACAATGTGCAGTTTAAAGACTGCAGTTTTTTGACACACTTTTAAAAATTAATGTACTTGTAAACAGAACCAAACCACACGTTGTCTTTACTGCAATTACTCTGAAAATATGATGAATTTTAATGTTAAAGATTCTGTGTAAGAATGGTCAGGCTTATTTCAGCACAATTTACAAATAGCTATCTCCCAGAATAGACTATGTCATAAAATTAAGGGCAAAGTGCTGAAAATGGGCATATGCAGGACAAATAGGGCAGCCTCTTAATGAAGTTGGGAAATAAGAGTAAAGTACAGAAGGTCCATAAAACACAGGCAAAAAAATTGGAACAAAATTCCAAACATAGTCAGCGCTTCGAAAGCTACTTTCAAGGGCTCATCCCAAATGTATTTTCATTTCTTTAGCCCTGGTGACTTTAATTACACTAATTTGTAATGCACAAAATGTTGCTGTTTTAAAGTTAGGGATCACCTTTTCAGCACAGAAGAGAATTTTTTTCTCTGAGGGTTGTGCGACTTTGGAACCCTTTGCTTTAGATGGCAATGGAGGTGGGATCCTTGCATATTTTTAATGTAGACATGGGTAGATTCTTGTTGGACTGGGGAATCAGGGCTTATTGGAGTAAATAGGGATGTGAACTTTGAAACACAGATGTGTCAGGCCTGACCTTACTGGCTAACAGAGCAGGCTGGAGGGTTCACTTCTGATCGTATTGAGCACACGGTACTACACCTTGTGCTGACATTGGCCACAATCACAGCCTTAAGCTAAAAGTCCAAGAACTAACTGATGTGGTATGCCTGGGAGTGTCAATGAGTGTTATTTATATAGACTTTTTGAAGGCATTCAATAAGGCTCCTTATTGGAGAGATAGACTCAAGTTAAACAGTCCCAACATTAAACCACACTTCCTTTAAATTATCCCACTCCACCAAAAGCCACATTTATTTAGAAAAACCTTTCAGTAGCAGCTATCTTAACAAAAGACATGTTCAGTCTAGACCATCTTCATTCTGAAGCATGCCAGGGATGGGTTTAGTTTGGTATCAAAAACTAAACGGTGCAATAGTAAATGGGCTGCAGGAACAGACAGACCCAGTGGTGTAAGTTTATAGATCTTTGGAGGTGGCAGAACAAAAAAGTGCCAGGGAGATAATGAAGTGCCAGAATGAATGACACTAATTGATATTTGCCTTTTGGGCACAGACTCTCTGGCTAAATTGCAGGCCAAGTATAGGGAGGAGGTTGAGTCCTACCAGGAACAGATCGCTGATCTCTCTGCTGAATGTGAGGAGAAGCAGCAGCTGACAGAGTATGCGTGGAGAATGTTCATGTCTAGGAAGAGATCTGTGGCAAAGACTATAATAAACAAACGGCCAGGGAGACATGCAGCGTTGCTGGTAGGTCAACTATTTCTTCTAGTGTAAAACAAAGAACTGTGCGTACTAGAGATCTGAAACAAAGATAGAAATTGCTGGAGAATCTCATTTGGTTTAACAGCATCTGTAGAGAGAGAAAGCAGAGTCAACATTCCGAGTTCCTCCAGCAATTTATTTCAGTGGTTTGCAGGTATGATCTTGCTTTCAAAGTAGAAGTCAGACAAATTCTCAGCTATTTGCAAATATCAGTTTGTGCACTTTTTATTTTCTCTTCCCACCATTCCTTAACAAGACAACTTCTTAAAGACCAGCTAAGATGTTTTTCTACATTTCATTTAGAGTATTGCATTCAATTCTGGTTGTCACATTATAAGGAGGGATGTGGAGAGTTTGGAGAAGGTGCAGACGAGGTTTACCAGGATGCCGCCTGGATTAGAGGATGTGATCTATAAGAAGAGGCTAGAAAAACTCGAGTTGTTTGCTTTGGAGCAGCAGAGGCTGAGGGAGACATAATAGAAGTCTATAAAATTGTGAGATGCATAGATAGCATTGACAGTCAGAATCTTTTTCCCAGAGTTACAATGTCCAATACTCAGGGGCATGCATTTCAGCTGAGGGGGAAAGTTCAAAGGCGATGTGAGGAGAAAGTTTTTTTACACAGAGAGTGATAGGAGTCTCGAACGCACTGCCAGGGGTAGATACGATAAGAACATTTAAGAGGCTTCTACATAAACAGAGGAATATGCAAAGAATGGAGGGATATGGGCCCAGGGCAGGCAGAAGGGATTAGTTTAATTTTGTGTCATGTTTGCCATTTTGGGCTGCAGGTCCTGTTCTTGTGCTGTACCATTCTATATTCTGTGTTTGAAATGTTCCATGTGATAAAAGTTGATGTTTCATTTCCAGTGTGTCTTTTCAAATATGGAAACTCAGGCAAAGGGGAAAGGTGTATGATAAAGGACATCACCAAAGTTGAAGAGAGAAACTAAGATATATTCAAAGTGGTGTTAGTTTGGCAGAAGGCTTAGGTTTTAAACATTTCAAGGATGAAAGGAGAATTTAATGATTATATGAAGCTCCACTGGCAATTCACAGTTCAGACTGGGCCTCACCTGAGCCTTCATTGTGTGGCAGCTTTTGCTACCTGCATTCATTTAAATGATTATTTAAATAGAAAAATATATAGAATGACAGGGAAAAGGCAGCAGATTGGCACCAAGCCAGTGAGCTGGTGCAGACAGAATGGGCCGAATGGCATCCTGCACTGTAACAATTCAGTGAATTGGGGAACAAAGAGCTGGCGAATGCCTTCAGAGGAGTGCACAGCTCACGTCTGCAGTCCTAACCTGAACCCCACTCAGAAATTCCCTAACAGCCTGCTGCTTATTTTAATCAAATAGTCACCCTCTCGTTAGGGTTAGTCCTTTGCTTGCCGTCCAAGTTGCCTAGGCTTGCAGCTAAGACATGATGAATGATTGTATGTGAAATACCAGAGTGTTCCCTACTGACTCAATGTGCATTTGTGAAAAACTATAAAAGCTGTGGCCTCATTTGGTTTCTCTGGTCATTCTATTATACACATGAGCATACCCAATGAGCTGGTATACTTCATTCTCACCAATCAAATTTGAATGCAGTACAAAGTAAGAGAATGTATTTGGTATTTAGTCGGAATAAGACTATAGCAGTGCAGCAAAGTTAGAAAAAGGCAGGAACTGTTGAAGAGAGTTTAGAAAACAAGGCTTTCTTTGAATTTTATCAGTGTTAGTAGAGATGGTGAAAGATGCTCCCAGTTATGGGTCAATGAATTATCATACAATGCCAACAAGAAAGCGGTTTTCAAGGGGAGCAGAATTCACACAGTAACAAAGGAACCTGCATTCCCTTACCCGAAGCCTACATGGATGTCAGTTCCTGTGAAGGGCAGCAGGTAAGGGAATCTCCCTCACTCAGTCCTCCACTGAATAAGCCAATTGGAGAGTTGACTGTTCTTGTTGAGGGACAAATTCACCTCAATTACTCAATAGAGGGAGTTGCAGAATAATTTATGAAGACCCAAAACATCAGCTTTCCTGCTCCTCTGATGCTGCTTGGCCTACTGTGTTCATCCAGCTCTGCACCTTGTTATCTGCAGAATAATTAGATGCTTTTCCAGTTGCCTTTCCATATAACCAAGAAGATAAAAAAAATGAGCCCTAGGCTCTTTGACACATTCTCAAGCTGTTCCTGAAACTGGAAACTGTGCAAAATTTTAAATTTTAGTCATTAGATCTTTAAAGCTGATTGGGATCTCTTTGCCAGGATTCTTATTTTTGCTCGTCAATATTATGCTTATCAGGTAAGAAATATTAGTGTAGAGAATGAAGCAGATTCTATTGTAGAGCCCATTGCCTGTGTCAATCACTCTGGGCACAGACAATGCATGACTAAGAGCAAAGCTTCCATTCTACTCCCAAAGTATTCATTCATTGTAAACTCATAAAAAGTAACTAACGCCACTTGTGTCTGTAGGAGTTGGAACGCATTCAAAATACTGAGGAGCAGAAAGAGAAAGAGATGAGGCAAATTCGATTTCAGACTATCAAGATGAAGAATAAACTGAAGTATTATGAGCACCAGCTGAAAGCGAAGGAGGAGCTGGCAGGTGGATTAAACCTCATTGACTATGAGCAGCTGAAAATCGAGAACCAGTCTTACGGTGAGAAAATTGAGGAGCGCAATGAGGTAAGCAGGAAAAGAGCAGTCATTGTCTGCCTCCAGCTGGATGGACCATTTAAATTGCTATTGCAAAACACTTGGATCAATAAACTCCTTAGTGAATAGAAACCAAGTTCCTGCTCATTGCAACTCTAGGCCATCTGGGCGTCAAAAGTAGTTTCCTAATTGCAGTGTCAGTTGATCTCAACCTGACCTTTGGATTGAGGAGGGGAAGCAAAATCTGCGTGAATTTCCACTGCCCATGAGCTGCCTGTGTCAACATCAGATAGGGGTCAGGATTGTGTTCAGTTGTGACTTTTCTTCTGCCTCCAAACCATCTACTCACACTCACTATTCAAGCTCACCTTTGAAACATGGCCAGGTGAACAGAAGCAGGTGCCAGACAACAAGAGTTAACAAACTCAGGGACAGAGGAAACAGAGTATAAAGGAGCATTTAATGTTGTGAAGGAATGTAAATGTACAGATTGATATAAACGGGCTGGTCAGATGGACTGAACAGTGGCAAATGGAATTTAATCCTGAGGTGATACATTTGGAAGGACTTACCAGACAAGTGAGTCCACACTGAGTGATAGGTCCCTTGGAAGTCCAGAGAATCATAGGGACCTTGGTGTGCATGTCCATAGATCCTTGAAGGCAAAGGACAGGTATATAAGATGGTTAAAGGACCTATGGGATCCTTGCCTTTATTGGACAAGGCATAGAGGACTGATGTTATGATGGAATTGTATAAGACATTAGTTCATCCACAGCTGGAACAGAATGTATCATCTGGTTTCCACACTTACAGGATTGATGTGATTGCACTAGACAGGGTGTAGAAAATAGTCACCAGGATATGTTGGGATGCAGCATTTCAATGATGAAGAGAGCCTGGACAGGCTGGGGTTGTTTTCCTTACAGCAGGGAAGGCTGAGGAGAAATATGATGGCTATATACTAAGTTCTAAATAGTGTAGTCAGGGTAGATAGGGAGGACCATTGCCCTTGGGTAGAGGGTATAATTCCCAAAGGCACAGTTTAAGGTATGGATCAGGAGCTTTAGAGGGAACGTGGGGAAAGTCTTCACTGGAATTCACTGTCTGAAAGGCTGGTAGAGGCAGGCATTTAATACGCATTTAGATGAACACTTGAAATACCATTGCAGACAGGGCTATGGACCGAGTGCTGGAAAATGTGATTAGAATAGGTGGATGTTTAATGGCCAGTATGGACATCATGGACCGAAGGGATTGTTTCTGTGCTGTTAAAAAACAACTCTGACTCTTAAATATTGGATTAATAATGAAACTCCACTGGCTTTTGGCTCTGTTCCCTTTCGGTGTTCTTAAAAGTTCTAATGCTAGGACTCATTTCCAGAGCGACAGTATTCCAGCCTGGAAAACAGGAGGGAAAATAGAAGGTATTTTTTCAACAGCAATTTTTTTTGGTAACGGATACCAGACTCGCATTACGTAAAATAAAGTTTCAGCAGGTACTGTCTAGATAAAGATGCCTCCTATAATTAAAAAGAGAGATGCTGCTTTTCCTCCAGGAGTGAAACCCAATTTGTCAGGAGGACAGGAATTTGGGCAGGATGAGGTCTGCACCAACCCAACAAGAGCCGGTGGACTTGAGGCCTGGGATGTAGGGAACTTGTATCCAGTATGTACGAAACCTGACTTTATGCGCCACAAATAAACCCAATTAGAATAAGCTTCAGTTTGTATTTAACTTCAAGTGCTGCCTATAACCCTGGAACAGTGCAGTACACTGTGTGTATAGATTAAATGGAAAACAAAAAACACACCTTGATCCAAGGATTCCACTGTGACAGGCACAGGACAACGTGTCAAGAGGAGCAGATTGGGCCAACATTGTTGTGCTGATGCTATCCATGATTTGCTCCTGGTAGAAGTATGTTCTGTCACTAACTCTAACCCCTTACCGGCTGGTACCTTCTCCAAGATGAGAGGGAAGGGGAAGATTGGAAAACTAAATGAAGTATGGAAACATTTAGATGTAAGCTGGAGTTCAAATCTGGAAGTGTCACATCATGAAACAACGGTTTTATGTTTTACTTTGCTTTTAAATGGGCCTTCAGAGCTATATATCATTTACAGGAAGTCACAAAGATGCGGAAGAAGATTGCATTTACCATTGGCATGATGACCCACATCAAGGAGAAGCTGGAGTATGTGGAGGCTGAGAATATAGAGAAGAAAACCCAGCTCATGGACCTTGAGGCCATCGTGGCCCAGGTATCAGGATGGGGATGGACGGGGGCCACTCGGGAGGTGTTGAGGGTGGGTGTTGTGGATAACTGAAGTACTGTGGGTGTGGGGGCACAGTGGGGGCATTGGGGTGCAGTGAAAAGCAGGTACAGGGCTAGGGGAACCAGTGGCAAGGGATGGGCAGGCCTGCTGCTGAGTTCTATGTTCCAGTATGGAATGAGCATTGTCAGTGACAGAACATAGTGAAAACATGAGTTTGTTGTGCAGTACGCATGGAGATTTGTTTTTGTTGTAAATTGGAGGTAAGGTGGACAATGGGATCAGGCACCATTGAGCATTGGCCACTGTTCTTCTAGACAGAAGCTCGTACCTGAGCCCTTTGATGCACCGAGACACCATTAAAATGCATATCTCGTGTCAGAGCGTGAACTGAACTGAAACAGCTGCCCAGAGCAGAATGGGAAAAATACTTTAGGCATCCAAAATGTTTACCCATTGGGTATAACCTGGCTCCAAAGCGCCATTAGCAGAGAGCTATGCTGAAAGATTGAGAATTACAGCTTTGCTTTTTTACCTGTCTGAACAGTTTGCTCCAGAGGAAGAATATTGGAAATAAAAACAGAAAATACTGGAAATACACAGCAGGCCTGGCAGCATAGAACATAGAACATAGAACAGTACAGCACAGAACAGGCCCTTCAGCCCACAATGTTGTGCCGACCATTGATCCTCATGTATGCACCCTCAAATTTCTGTGACCATATGCATGTCCAGCAGTCTCTTAAATGACCCCAATGACCTTGCTTCCACAACTGCTGCTGGCAACGCATTCCATGCTCTCACAACTCTCTGCGTAAAGAACCTGCCTCTGACATCCCCTCTATACTTTCCACCAACCAGCTTAAAACTATGACCCCTCGTGCTAGCCATTTCTGCCCTGGGAAATAGTCTCTGGCTATCAACTCTATCCATGCCTCTCATTATCTTGTATACCTCAATTAGGTCACCTCTCCTCCTCCTTTTCTCCAATGAAAAGAGACCGAGCTCAGTCAACCTCTCTTCATAAGATAAGCCCTCCAGTCCAGGCAGCATCCTGGTAAACCTCCTCTGAACCCTCTCCAAAGCATCCACATCTTTCCTATAATAGGGCGCCCAGAACTGGACGCAGTATTCCAAGTGCGGTCTAACCAAAGTTTTATAGAGCTGCAACAAGATCTCACGACTCTTAAACTCAATCCCCCTGTTAATGAAAGCCAAAACACCATATGCTTTCTTAACAACCCTGTCCACTTGGGTGGCCATTTTAAGGGATCTATGTATCTGCACACCAAGATCCCTCTGTTCCTCCACGCTGCCAAGAATCCTATCCTTAATCCTGTACTCAGCTTTCAAATTCGACCTTCCAAAATGCATCACCTCGCATTTATCCAGGTTGAACTCCATCTGCCACCTCTCAGCCTATCTCTGCATCCTGTCAATGTCCCGCTGCAGCCTACAACAGCCCTCTACACTGTCAACGACACCTCCGACCTTTGTGTCGTCTGCAAACTTGCTGACCCATCCTTCAATTCCCTCGTCCAAGTCATTAATAAAAATTACAAACAGTAGAGGCCCAAGGACAGAGCCCTGTGGAACCCCACTCACCACTGACTTCCAGGCAGAATATTTTCCTTCTACTACCACTCGCTGTCTTCTGTTGGCCAGCCAATTCTGTATCCAAGCAGCTAAGTTCCCCTGTATCCCATTCCTCCTGACCTTCTGAATGAGCCTTCCATGGGGAACCTTATCAAATGCCTTACTGAAGTCCATATACACCACATCCACAGCTCGACCCTCATCAACCTTTCTAGTCACATCCTCAAAAAACTCGATAAGGTTTGTAAGGCATGACCTACCCCTCACAAAGCCGTGTTGACTGTATTTGATCAAGCCATGCTCTTCCAGATGGTCATAAATCTTATCCCTCAGAATCCTTTCTAACACCTTGCAGACGACAGACGTGAGACTTACCGGTCTATAATTGCTGGGGATTTCCCTATTTCCTTTCTTGAAGAGAGGAATTACATTTGCCTCTCTCCAGTCCTCAGGTACGACTCCAGTGGAGAGCGAGGATGCAAAGATCTTCGCAAGTGGCAAAGCAATTGCATTTCTCGCTTCCCAAAGCAGCCGAGGACAAATCTGATCCGGGCCTGGCGACTTGTCAATCTTAATGTTTGACAAAATTTTCAGCACATCAGCTTCCTCTATCTCTATCCATTCCAGCATGCACACCTGCTCTTCAAAGGTTTCATTCACTACAAAGTTCGTTTCTTTCGTAAAGACAGAAGCAAAAAACTCATTTAGGGCTTCCCCTACCTCCTCAGGCTCCACACACAAGTTCCCTATGCTATCCCTGATCGGCCCTACTCTTTCTTTGACCATTCTCTTATTCCTCACGTAAGTGTAAAATGCCTTTGTGTTTTCCCGGATTCCTTCTGCCAAGCCTTTCTCGTGCCCCCTCCTGGCTCTCCTCAGACCATTTTTGAGCTCCTTCCTTGCCTGCATGTAATCCTCTCTAGCTGAACTTGACCCTAGCTTCCTCCACCTTATGTAAGCTACCTTCTTCCTTTTCACTAGAAGCTCCACCGCTCTCGTCATCCAAGGTTCCTTAATCTTACCCCTTCTTGCCTGTCTCAGAGGGACATATTTACTCATCACTCCCAACAACTGTTCCTTAAACCATCTCCACATGTCTATAGTTCCCTTACCATGGAACAACTGCTCCCAGTCCATGCTTCCTAACTCATGTCTGAGAAGAGAGGGAAATAGAGTAACATTTCAAATCAATGAGCTTTCACCAGAATTGGGAATTTGATGAAGAACCTGACACATTTAACTCAAGTTTCTCTTCAACAATGCTGCCTGAGCTACTGAACGTCTCCAGCATTTTCAGTGTTTATTGTGAATTTCCAGGATCTACGGTATTCTGCTTCTGTTTTAGAGGGAAGCTAGGAATGGACTACTTCCATGTCAGCATCAAGCACTCCCTGGATAGGTACAGCTGGTGAGTTGGAAAGTGAAATTCCCTCATTCTGCTCCAACAATATTCCTCTGGTTCAACCTCAGTAGAGCCAGACATGTTATTCCACTTGTAGGAAATTTCCCAGAGAATGCAGCACTCATCACCCAGGGTGGGGTTGATGTGAATAGCAGAAGTATATTTTAAGTTTCATAAACATGAGGGATAAATACAGAATGGGAAAAGGAATAGAAGGAAATGCTGAAAGACGGCGTGAAGTACATGAAGGAATCTCATGTGATCATAGACTGATTGGGCCACATGCCCTTCCTGTTTGTAAACTTTGTGTAATTATCTCTGTCACTGGATGTGAGTGGAGCCAATGTTCTTACCCCTATTTGTTAGTCTGTTTGTCTGCAAAGAATATATCTCAAAAATTACTGGGTGGATTTCAGTGAAATTTAATACTCAGATTAGGATATATGGGCCAAAAAAGAGCTTATTACTGTTTGCAAAGATGTAGAGCTGGGATTCACTCAAAAAATACGCTGAGTTGAAAGATTGCAAATTGAGGGTTTTGAAAAGAAGATTAAAGATGTCTTGGTGGAACTAGTCAGGGTCATCAACGTATGAACAGAGTTTTCAGAGCACATGGTTGGATTTAGATTGACCTGAAACCTCCCAAGAGAGATAAATGCTCTTAGTAAACTGATTTCTTGTTTCAGCTTTGAGGTTTCAGAGTCTCAAGGAACAGCTGCCCAATTATCACTTGTTGTAAATGTGATTGCTTTTCAGGAAGTTTTAATAATCCTTTTATCTTGCATATGTTGATATCTGTGAAAAAATCAAAGTCAATGCTAGTCCAGTCATATTTCAGCTTGAATGAAAAGGAAAAGGTCTGCATTTCTATAGCATCTTTCACGAGTACTGGATATCCTTTGCAGCTAATACAGAACTCTTGAAGTGTAATTATTTGAAACTTAGGAAACACTGCTTCATTATGAACTGGTTTGGGCAAAGATCAGACCTAGTAATGTTGGGTAGTTTTTTTTCAGTATTACCTTTGATTTTTGATTTTGTGGCGTGGCCTTGCCTGCTGTGACTCTATGCCTCTATTGGTATTTATTACAGAAACGGGAAATCCTGACAAAAACCAAACAAGCACGGGACAGAGTCCGGGCAGCCAATTTCAAACTGAAGGAGAAGTGTGGCCTCCTGTGCAACAAAGTGCTGCTTCGTGACTATGAGGATAATGTAGACACCAGCGATAGACTGCAGCAAAAGCTGGAGGTACTGAAACGGCAGCACGCTGATCTGACACTCGACTCCTATGGTATCAAGAAGAAAATTGAGTGGGTGAAGACGGGACAGTTACAGACTCAGTAACAGCCCCTTCAGGGGAGCGTTTACATTTTATTCTGTTATTATAAATATTAAATCAGCTGGCATCTACACATTTGTTTTACCTTTTGTTGCAGTAAGAAACAGACAAGGGGCAGCTTGTATTGATGTGGTAAGCCACGAGATGAGCACAGCTACCAGTGATCAAACTCTCTCTATTTGTAGACGGGGAAACAAATAACACAATCGCAGCCCATCTACAGTTTTCTAACCTCATTATCCGGCTCAAACCCAGCATAAAACGTAAAGCTCATTCGTAAACTTCAGTAGATGTGAATGTGATTACTTAACACAGTGCTCGTTCCTACTTAACTATAGTTACTGAATCAACTCATTGACAAATTACATTCTACCTCTCCCATCTTACAGGAGAGAATATCAATTGATAGTTTTACAGATTAAATACAGATGAGATTGCAAAGATTAACTTTTGACATTAGCTATAAGTAGCAGTTAACCACAAAACAAAATGTCACATCAGCAACATGAACATATTTAAACTAATAGCGCTCTTCACAAACATTGTCTAAAAACTGACAGCGACATTTAATATTTCTGGCTGATGGAATTGAACAGGAATGTGAATTACTGTACACAGTAGCTCTAATAGTAATCTTGCTTCATCTGCTTCACTGTAGTTGCTGTATCAGCTACAATGTAGGCCAGTCACTGATGCCTATGTAGCATTTCCCAGTTTCAGACGATACCATACTGAGCCAGTTCATGCAGCTCCAAGTGGCTGAATGCCTCCCAAGGACAGATCACCGTGATATCTGTAAAAATTAGAGGGTCTATTAACTGGTCTTTTCTATCAACTTCTCCATGTTGATTTTTGAAAGCACCAACTCTGAGGTACAGGGCTCCGTAAGTGCCTTGTCCACGTGGTTATTAAACATAGTTGTGTGCAAGTTCAGCACTTGCCGCCCCTGTGAGATCAGATTAAAATTCAGTGCTTTTGAGTGAGTGGTTAGGAATGACTTCTTTACATACCTGTGCCAAGGCCCTCCATGCCAGGAATATCATCTCCAAATCTGCAGAAGAATGAGAATCAGTGTCTGAAACCCCACTTAGCACAAAGATGTTCAATACAACATCACATCGCAAAAATATATGCATTATTTTCACAAATTATAAAGATTGAGCTCATTCTACAACATATGTGTGTGATGTTCCTTTGTCTGTTGCGTGAGTTCCTTCCTCTGGTGAAATAATAAACAGAATAATGCCATGCAGACTCTTTAAATATTAGTGCACTGATATTGCAATTTTTTCCAAGTTAATGGCTCTATCACTGTCTGGTGTTTAAATTAATAGAGTCAGATTTTCTTTCAATGCTAGAAATTGGAATCCTCCACTGTCCCAGTTTATGGGAGAATGTGGAAACAATGGTAGGCACTGTGCTGCTTCTAACACTAGCCCATTTCCTTGTGGTGGGGTTTTACTGCTGGCATTAACCCTGTTTCCCTTTCCCTTAAAGTAGCTGACAGAAAGGTTCAGTCTGAGCCAGAAATACTGGCAGGACAATGGTCTGATTGCAGTTAAGAAACTACAGTGACACTATGTTACAAACAGTTAATATCACAGTTTATAGCTCTTGGTAGGCAGATGCAACCCTCACTTCTGAACGGAACAGAGTACAAGTGAATTCACTCCCATTTTAGTATTAATGCTACATTTACACTTAATGATTAGAAGAATGACAGAAAAATGTTAAAACAGTAATTTTAAGGAAAATATTATTGGTTTTGTATGGGGTTATGAATAAGGATAGCGGGAGAGTTTGAATGGCCCGGTTTCTGTTCCCTATGTCTATGATTTGCACCTTTCTGTTCTACACCAGAGGAGTTGGTGAAATAGATGGGCACTCATTTCCAGACAGCCCACAGCTTCAAAACCTGCTTTCATTGAATTGGAGGCACCAGGTGGAGTGCAGAATATGGGAAAGAAGCAATGTTCACCAGTGCCCCTGTGTGGAGGAAGTTGTAACCTACTCGCTACTGGTTCACAGGCAGGGACGCTTTCAGTTCCACAGTTAATGGGGTTGAAGAGACTCTGCCCAGCTTAATGATGGCAGTCCCTCAGCCATGGGCAACCCTTGAACAGACTCATTCTATGAGTCTGCTCACAGGGATTGGGAGTGAAAGGCCATCTCCTATGTGTGTGTGTGTGAGAGAGAACGAGTGTGTGTGTGAGTCTTGTGTGAGAGTGTGTGTGTGTGTGTGTATGTGAGAGAGTTGTGTGTGAGAGAGAGTATGTGTGTGTGTGTGCGTGTGCGAGAGAGAGTGTGTGTCTGTGAGAGAGTGTTTGTGTGTGAGAGAGTATGCGTGAGAGAGTGTGTGAGAGCGTGTGAGAGGCAGAGTGTGTGAGCGTGTGAGAGGCAGAGTGTGTGTGCGTGTGAGAGGCAGTGTGTGTGTGTGTGAGTGAGAGAGTGTGTGGGTGAGAGTGTGTCTGTGGGTGAGAGAGAGAGTGTGTCTGTGGGTGAGAGAGAGAGTGTGTCTGTGGGTGAGCGAGAGAGAGTGTGTGTGTGGGTGAGAGAGAGAGTGTGTGTGTGTGGGTGAGAGAGAGAGAGTGTGTGTGTGTGTGGATGAGAGAGAGTGTGTGTGTGTGTGGATGAGAGAGAGTGTGTGTGTGTGGGTGAGAGAGAGTGTGTGTGTGACTGTTTTGAGAGAGTGTGTGTGAGAGAGAGTGTGTGACTGCGTGTGAGAGGCAGAGAATGTGTGTGGGTGAGAGAGTGTGCGTGTGCGCGTGAGAGAGTGCGTGTGACTGAGAGAAAGTGTGTGTGAGAGAGAGAGTGTGTGACTGTGTGAGAGGCAGAGTGTGTGTGTGCGTGTGAGAGGCAGAGTATGTGTGTGGGTGAGAGAGAGTGTGTGTGAGAGTGTGTGGGTAAGAGTGTGTGTGTGTGCGTGTGAGAGGCAGAGTATGTGTGTGGGTGAGAGAGTGTGTGTGTGCTTGTGAGTGTGTGGGTGAGAGTGTGAGTGAGAGAGAGTGTGTGAGAGAGTGTGTGAGTGTGTGTGAGTGTGTGTGAGTGTGTGTGAGAGTGTGTGAGTGTGTGTGTGAGTATGTGTGTGAGTGTGTGTGTGAGAGAGAGAGTGTGTGTGTGTGAGAGTGTGTGTGTGTGTGTGAGGGTGAGTGAGTGAGTGAGTGAGTGTGAGTGTGTGTGGGTGAGAGCGTGTGTGTGGGTGAGAGTGTGGGTGAGAGTGTGTGTGTGGGTGAGAGTGTGTGTGTGTGTGTGAGTGTGTGTGAGTGAGAGTGTGTGTGGGTGAGAGAGTGTGTGTGGGTGAGAGAGTGTGTGTGGGTGAGAGTGTGTGTGTGCGTGAGATTGTGGGTGAGAGAGTGTGTGTGTGGGTGAGAGACTGTGTGTGGTGAGAGTGTGTGTGTGGGTGAGAGACTGTGTGTGGTGAGAGTGTGTGTGTGGGTGAGAGACTGTGTGTGGTGAGAGTGTGTGTGTGGGTGAGAGTGTGGGTGAGAGAGTGTGTGTGGGTGAGAGAGTGTGTGTGTGGGTGAGAGAGTGTGTGTGGGTGAGAGAGTGTGGGTGAGAGAGTGTGTGTGGGTGAGAGAGTGTGTGTGTGGGTGAGATTGTGTGTGTGGGTGAGAGTGTGGGTGAGAGAGTGTGTGTGGGTGAGATTGTGGGTGAGAGAGTGTGTGTGTGGGTGAGAGAGTGTGTGTGGGTGAGATTGTGGGTGAGAGAGTGTGTGTGTGGGAAGAGAGAGTGTATGTGTGGGTGAGAGTGTGTGTGTGGGTGAGATTGTGGGTGAGAGAATGTGTGTGTGGGTGAGAGTGTGTGTGTGGGTGAGAGTGTGTGTGTGGGTGAGAGTGTGGGTGAGAGAGTGTGTGTGGGTGAGATTGTGGGTGAGAGAGTGTGTGTGTGGGTGAAAGAGTGTGTGTGGGTGAGATTGTGGGTGAGAGAGTGTGTGTGTGGGTGAGAGTGTGTGTGTGGGTGAGAGAGTGTGTGTGGGTGAGATTGTGGGTGAGAGAGAGTGTGTGTGGGTGAGAGAGAGTGTGTGTGGGTGAGAGAGTGTGTGTGTGGGTGAGAGAGTGTGTGTGGGTGAGATTGTGGGTGAGAGTGTGTGTGTGGGAAGAGAGAGTGTATGTGTGGGTGAGAGTGTGTGTGTGGGTGAGAGTGTGGGTGAGAGAGTGTGTGGGTGAGATTGTGGGTGAGAGAATGTGTGTGTGGGTGAGAGAGTGTGTGTGGGTGAGATTGTGGATGAGAGAGTGTGTGTGGGTGAGAGAGTGTGTGTGGGTGAGAGTGTGGGTGAGAGAGTGTGTGTGTGGGTGAGAGAGTGTGTGTGTGGGTGAGAGAGTGTGTGTGGGTGAGAGAGTGTGTGTGGGTGAGATTGTGGGTGAGAGAGTGTGTGTGTGGGTGAGAGAGTGTGTGTGTGGGTGAGAGTGTGTGTGTGTGGGTGAGAGTGTGTGTGTGGGTGAGAGTGTGTGTGTGTGGGTGAGAGTGTGTGTGTGGGTGAGAGAGTGTGTGTAGGTGAGATTGTGGGTGAGAGAGTGTGTGTGTGTGGGTGAGAGTGTGTGTGTGGGTGAGAGTGTGTGTGTGGGTGAGAGAGTGTGGGTGAGAGAGAGTGTGTGTGGGTGAGATTGTGGGTGAGAGTGTGTGTGGGTGAGAGTGTGGGTGAGAGAGTGTGTGTGGGTGAGATTGTGGGTGAGAGAGTGTGTGTGTGGGTGAGAGAGTGTGTGTGGGTGAGATTGTGGGTGAGAGAGTGTGTGTGTGGGTGAGAGAGTGTGTGTGTGGGTGAGAGTGTGTGTGTGGGTGAGAGAGTGTGTGTGTGGGTGAGAGTGTGTGTGTGGGTGAGAGTGTGGGTGAGAGTGCGTGTGTGGGTGAGATTGTGGGTGAGAGAGTGTGTGTGTGGGTGAGAGAGTGAGTGTGTGGGTGAGAGAGTGTGTGTGGGTGAGATTGTGGGTGAGAGAGTGTGTGTGTGGGTGAGAGAGTGTGTGTGTGGGTGAGATTGTGGGTGAGAGAGTGTGTGTGTGTGGGTGAGAGTGTGTATGGGTGAGAGTGTGTGGGTGAGAGAGAGTGTGTGTGGGTGAGAGTGTGTGTGGGTGAGAGTGTGGGTGAGAGAGAGTGTGTGGGTGAGAGAGAGTGTGTATGGGTGAGAGAGTGTGTGTGGGTGAGAGTGTGTGTGGGTGAGAGAGTGTGTGGGTGAGAGAGAGTGTGTATGGGTGAGTATGAGAGAGAGAGAATATCCCTATGTCATCCACATTAAAAACTCCAGCGAAATTGTTCTCAGACCCTTGGCGTTCAGGGATCAATCCGCAATTTAAAATCTCTCCGTTATACCCTTTCACGCCTGCTTTGGGAGGTTTGCTCTTGAACTGTCGCGTTGCTCTTTGTTTGAACTTTGGTGGCCCCTTTCTAGGGGACGTGGCACCTCCAGAAATATTAGTTGGTGAAATATTCATTTCCGTGGAACGGAGTTGCTGAGACAGGAAACGCTGGCCCCAGAACTCACTGTAAGACAAAATATCACAGTTACAACCTACGATTCTGAACGCAGCATCCCTGGATGGAAAGGGAGGAATTGTCTGTCATTTATTTGTGGGACATAGGGGCATGTAGCAGCGACTGTCTGATCCCTACAGTAGTTACAACACCAGACAGTTTATTTACAACTTACAAAACTGTCAAGTCAAGAACAGCTTCCCACATTGCCCATGAAATTTGACAGCATAGCATTGCCAATGAAGTGCAGTTCGACCTTATCCAGTCACCTCAGTTGCAGTGGACCCTGACCTTCTGGCAAAATACATCAATGGTGCAGCAACGCCTGGAGAGATCCTTGACTCCACCATAGCATTCTCACACAGAGTATGGAATCCATTCCCGACATCACACATTGGGCAGGAGCGGTTTGACTCCTGGACACTGGGCTGATAGCCAACAACGTCAGGAAGCCCATCTGTCTCTGGCACTATAACACTCCCATTGAAGTAGTATTTTTCTCCTCACCGTCCTATTTTGATAAAACCCAATGCTGAGAGAATTAAACTGTGGAATGACATTTCCATGTCCCACAGCCCCTCATTATGTTGGAAATGGACAGATTGCTTAGTTTAAGATTCCTCTGACAGATGACATTGAATCCTCTTACAACATAAGCTAAGTAGTTGATTTGGGCTTAGCCCAGTTGATCCCAGTGATATCTTGCTCTTGTTCTTTCCCATTTTGCTACATTTATCAAGATGAGTCTCTGGACAAATAGCAACATCACAATACTAAAGTAAAGGGAGTGTGTTCAGGACAGAAGTTCAGTGGAATATCTCCTCATTTGCCAGCATGGACTATTGAGCCAATTTTTCAAAAGAGCTTCGCAGCAAAATGACCAAACAAAAATCACCATGACCCAGAAGATGAGGGTCCTGGGGATAGGGAATGGGAAGTTGGTTCAGAAGTTGTGTTATGGGAGGCAGGGGGTGGGGGTGGTGTGAGGTGGGGGAGTTAAAGGACAGAGAGATGGAAAGAAGAAAGGTTTGGGTGGGATTTTAGTGTCAAGACAGCTGGCGTCAGGTCAATGACGGGGTGAGGGGAACAAGTCCACATAAGCTGGTTTTAAAAGAAAGACATGATTTTGGAGGATTGTATGCTGGAGAGGTTTACACAAATCACCTTGGGTGAAGGAGAAAACATGACAGTCAGTAAAATGTTACCTGTTACATTACACACTTGGGATGTTTGCTGAAGGGAAAGAAGTTAATATCAGGCAGTGAATGTCTTTGGCTACTTTGAAAAGATTAATTTCCCTCTTGGGACACTGACTAAGATAGAAACACACAGACAGAAAAACATACACCTACACAGAGACAGAGAAATACACACACACACATACTCATTTCTCTTATTAAAATATTAAATGGCTAGATACGTAAACTTCTGGCTGGAAAAAGATTATAAATCCCTCTCTACGTATCACTTTTTTGAGAAGCTCTCAATCTAGTGCATTTATTTATTGCATGTTCACATGTAGTACGTCTCTGTTTAATCGTTTGGTTATAACAGTGCTTACAGATTATACGGCAGGTTCCATCCCTTGTAAACTGCTTGACTATAAACTGACAACTAACTCCAGTTTACATTGACACTACAAACTGATTTTCTCAGGGAAGCAATCTCTAAAAATACCAATGAAGATAGAGCACACGGGAAAGTATGAGGCGCCCTTCACCCCTAAGTCACCTCACACTCTCAACAACAAAGGACAAGGCTCCACAGAATGTTGCAGAAAAGAGTATGATGTTCAAAACATGTTATAATCTGCGTAGATGTTATTTTTCACAAGAGCCTCAAGTCTATTTGCATCTTTATATCATCAGGAGTCGACCATTCAGCCCCTCCAGCCTACTACACCATTTAATATGATTGTGGCTGATCCATTCTGCATAACCCTTCAGCCCATTACTGATGAAAAATCTCTCTATCTCCTTCTTAAATTTACTCAATATCCCAGCATCCAATGTCCTCTAAGGTTATGAATGCCACAGGTTCGTAACTCTTAGAGAAATCAGTTCTCCCCATCTCTTTTAAATCCGATTTCCCTTATCCTAATTTTTTTTTATTCATCCATAGATGAGGGTGTCACTGGCCAGGCAGCATTTATTGCCCATCCCTAATTACCCAGAGGGCAGTTAAGAATCAGCCACATTGCTGTGGGTCTGGAGTCATATGTAGGCCAGACCAGGTAAGGATGGCAGCTTCCTTCCCTAAAGGACATTAGTGACCCAGATGGGTATTTTCCCCGAGAATGGGTTTGATAGTCATCATTAGACTCTTATTTCAAGATTATTATTGAATTCAAATTTCATCATCTGCCATGGCAGGATTCAAACCCAGGTTCCCAGAACATTATCTGGGTCTCTGAATTAACAGTTTAGTGGCCATACCATTAGGCCATCATGACCCCCTGAGGGGGTGAATTCTATTCTGTATTTTTGTCCATATTCAGTTTTTGTCCATATTTTAGTATTCCTCCTTTAGAAGCAAGTATCTAATTCCATTTTCCTGGCTGATCTCAGCCTGGGACCATTGAATTTTAAACACAGAAACTATAAACCAAAGAACGGTGCGGAGAGAACACACTAAATTCACATTGACACAAAATTAAACCCGTGATCACTTCCTCGTTCACATAACACTTATCTGGATATGGTAACATTACCAGCAATGATGGGTAGTTTAAAAATGCGTTAAAGGGGCTCTGGCAATGTAGTGGTAGTGTACCTATCTTCGGGCCAGGAGGCCTGGGTTCAAGTCTGAGCTGCTCCAGAGGTGTGTAATAACATCTCAGAAAAGGTTGGAGACAAAATAAATGTGAAGCATCAAATGGGTGTGACTACATAAACAGTGTGATGCCAGAGGAACCAAGTGGATGTGTTCTCATTCAATGATACATAAAGGTGAATTATTTGGATCTAATTTCGCAGCCATTTACATTGCTTCAGATTTCAATTTGAAGTGAACAGAATCATCAGCCACCCCACCCAACACTCGGTTTGGTATATAAAGCACCTTATGACTTTTGTTTCAGTAAAATCGGATTTTACTAATCTTCTCAGAGCTACCCTTCCAGTATCTCAGGAGCACATGTTCTCTAATTGACTCAGTTTCTGACGAACCCAATTAGTAGCAGTGAATCTCAAAAGCTGCTGATGTACAGATGCATGTGGGCTGGGATTACTGCCACGGGCTGTCACTTGAAAGCCTGTACACAAAAACACAGAACACATTGGAAATGTTCAGGAAATCAGAAGTCAGGAAGAATTGCCACCTCCTGATGGACATAGGGCTGATCCATGGAAATTTCAGATAAAGAGACTGTGGGAATGGTGGTGTTCTTCCATTAGCCCTGACAACATCGAGTCTACACTGACCCTCTGAAAGAAGTTCCCCATCCAGACTCACCCACACACCCACCACCTCATCCCCATAACCCCGACTGAGTATTTTTTACCATGGCGACCCCATCGAACCCAGACTGCATCTACTCCTGTATCTTGTGGTCTGATTTCAACATTTGAAAGTCTGAAAATCAGTATTTTACAATTCATTGTTAGTTGTTAATATTCGATAATAAGAGTCAAGTGACCAAATTTAAAACATGAAATGAGTGCTTGCAAAGCTGGGCTGATACTCCAGCGACACATGCCTGTGCCGAAACTGTCCCTCGAGGGGAGGAGGGTCCCAACACTGCAAACCTCAAGAAGAGCAATCAGAGACATTGTCATTCCTCTTGAGATCAGCTGCTAAGGTCCCAGAAAATCAACTAAACTGAAGCCACTTTATCGATGGTTATCAGATACAGAAAATATCTGTTCTTAGAAAAATCATCAAATTGAGCAGTCCTGCACTGTCAGAGAGTCAGTGCTGAGGGAGTGGGCACTGTCGGAGGGCCAGTGCTGAGGTAGCACTGCACTGTCGGAGGGCCAGTGCTGAGGGAGCACCGCACTCTCGGAGGGTCAGTGCTGAGGGAGTGGGCACTGTCGGAGGATCAGTGCTGAGGGAGTGGGCACTGTCGGAGGCTCAGTGCTGAGGGAGCGCTGCACTGTCGGAGGGCCAGTGCTGAGGGACCGCTGCACTGTCAGAGGGTCAGTTCTGAGGGAGTGCCGCACTGTCGGAGAGTCAGTACTGAGGGAGCACCGCGCTGTCGAATGGTCAGTGCTGAGGGAGCGCCGCACTGTCAGAGGGTCAGAGCTGTGGGAGTGCCGCACTGTCGGAGGGTCAGTGCTGAGGGAGCACCGCACTGTTGGAGGGTCAGTGCTGAGGGAGTGGGCACTGTCGGAGGGTCAGTGCTGAGGGAGCGCTGCACTGTCGGATGGCCAGTGCTGAGGGAGCGCTGCACTGTCAGAGAGTCAGTGCTGTGGGAGTGGGCACTGTCGGAGGGTCAGTGCTGAGGGAGTGGGCACTGTCGGGGGGTCAGTCTGAGGGAGCACCGCACTGTTGGAGGGTCAGTGCTGAGGGAGCGCCGCACTGTCGGAGGGTCAGTGCTGAGGGAGCGCAGCACAGTCGGAGAGTCAGTACTGAGGGATCGCTGCACTGTCGGAGGGTCAGTGCTGAGGGAGTGGGCACTGTCGGAGAGTCAGTGCTGAGGGAGTGGGCACTGTCGGAGAGTCAGTGCTGAGGGAGCGCTGCACTGTCAGAGAGTCAGTGCTGTGGGAGTGGGCACTGTCGGAGGGTCAGTCTGAGGGAGCGCCGCACTATTGGAGGGTCAGTACTGAGGGAGCGCAGCACAGTCGGAGAGTCAGTACTGATGGAGCGCTGCACTGTCGGAGGGTCAGTGCTGAGGGAGCGCTGCACTGTCGGAGGGTCAGTGCTGAGGGAGCGCTGCACTGTCAGAGAGTCAGTGCTGAGGGAGTGGGCACTGTCGGAGAGTCAGTGCTGAGGGAGCGCCGCACTGTCGGAGGGTCAGTGCTGAGGGAGTGCTGCACTTTCGGACAGTCAGTACTGAGGGAGTGCCGCACTGTCAGAGGGTCAGAGCTGTGGGAGCACCACACTATTGGAGGGTCAGTGCTGAGGGAGCACCGCACTGTCGGAGGGTCAGTGCTGAGGGAGCACCGCACTGTCGGAGGGTCAGTGCTGAGGGAGTGCCGCACTGTCAGAGGGTCAGTGCTGAGGGAGCGACACACTGTTGGATAGAATGCCTCCTGTGTCAATATTCTGTCTATGTGCCAATATTTCAAATGAAACCTGAAAGTTCCTGTTCAGAACCCATTCTTTTATTGGAAAGAGGATGAAAATATCATTTTACTTACAAGAAGAGGCAGCAGACAGTATTTGGCTTGTGCTCTCAGTCCCTCCCTCGCTGTCCCTCTCTGAATCACTGACTCCCTCTCTTTAAATCCTTTCTCAATCATGCTGTGCTTTCACAATCCCCTTCCAGCTGCCTCATTGGCTGCACCGTGAGCTCTCCATCCCACTTCAGGTCACGCTTCATGAACCTTTCCAGAGAATGTCCACACCCAGCCCCTCTGCTGCTGAACCCAAGCAGGATACTGTTCTTAAACAGGGAGAGGTGTGAACCCTCACTAATGGCCATTCGGTGCAGCTCAGTCCCTGCACACACCATCCCCACCAAACCTCCTCCCACCCCCGAGGGGATGGACATGGTCTTTCTTCAATGTGCTTGGTTTTAGGGATCTGCCCCTGCCTTTTAATGTCTGAGTGCATTGAGAGTGAGGTTTGATTCTTGCCCAAAGCAGAGGGTTGGATTAGAGTCACTGCATTTCTGGGACTAGGTCTGAACTTTGTGAAAATGGATGTGTGTTTGGAACAAAGCAGTCAGATCCAGTGCTGGGAAAACACTGTCCCTGTGTCCAGATGTGACTCCAAATGTTTGATTTGAAACCGGAGGCTGCAGAATGACTTTACCAGGAAGTGGCCCGCACTCTGGATGGTGAATGATTTGTAAATCTCAGGATCATTAAGTTCAGTTGCTCAATGTTAATGTCACAAAGATTAGCAGCGAAACTGAGAGATGTTCTGACTGCGGTGGGTGTGATATGATCGCGCCTCAGTGTTGGAATACATCCCATACTACAGGAAGTGTGACACTAGTGATGTGGCACAGATGAGTGTGACATTAGTGAGATAGATGGTGCTGCACTTTGCCAGATATTCCACAAGATACACCTGCACTGAAGTGGAAGTGAGTTCTGACACTGTCTTATCTGACCTGCGTAAGTAGGGTGAGTATTGTGACGGAAATTCTGATAGGCCCCTGTTAGTCCATCGCAGAGGATTATTGTTGTGACAATCTCCTTACATTTCAGGCAGATTAGTGAGGTGAAGCTGCAGCTAATCAGTTTTAACAAGAAAGGACATTACTGACCAGACAAACAGACAATCCCCAGCACATCAAATCATGTGTCTGGCTCAGAACCAAGTTCTGAGAGATTGGCTCTTTGGAGATCTGCTCACTTTAGAACAGTTGGTAACAAATGCAGAATGATGCTACTCAGGGTATTTCAATGATGACAACAGCAGATTTCCTGTGAGGAGATGAGCACTGATTGAAATTCCCAGAGATCCTGATGATGTCAGGGCTCACCATTTATCAGAAGCAGAAAATCACTTGGGAGCAACTTTACTTTCATGGATTGACTGATGAGTGACCCCTCTGACAGTATAGTTTTCCCTCATCACTGGACAGAGCTGGTGCTTCAGACTCTGTCTTTCTGGCAGTGGATCGAAATGGATGACCATCTACTCCACAGCAGCACCTGCGCAACAAACAAACTGGCTCATTCTGATGTTTGACAAGAACAGGAAATGAGTCTGGATAAACCCAAATTACAACGGTTCATGAAAGAATATAAAGGCAGGACTGGAAGGAAATTTCAGAGAATACAGACACCGAAACAGGCAATAGCCTTTTGATTTGCTTTATTATTGTCACATGTACCAAGATACAGTGAAAATTATTGTTTTGCATACTATCCTGAGAAATTGTACCTTACAGAAGTACAACAGTGTAATAGAACAGAATGCAGAATACAGTGTTACAGCTACAGAGGAGTTGCAGAGAAACATCAAACTCTAATTTCTGAGAGGCCTGTCATAAGCCTCAGAACAGCAGGGAAGAAGCTGTTCTTAAATCTGTTGGTATGAGTTTTTAACCTTTTGCACCCTCTGCCTGATGGAAGAGATTATAACCAAGGTAAGAGGGGTTTTTGTTATGTCAGGTAGGCAGACTGGAAGGAGGCTGGAAGGTCAGGCAGCATCAGGAGGAAAGGAGCAGTCATCGTTTTGGGTATTACCCTTCCTCAGGGCTGGGTGTGGCGGTTGGGGGAGCTGCAGATAAAGAGATGGGGGGGTGGAGCAGAATGGTGGTGATAGGTGGACACTGACAGTACGTGTGACCTGGTTGGTTGATGGGAGGGATGAATCCAGTTGGTGGCTGGAAGGGAGGGTCTGAAGGTGGAATGGAGGGGAGGCGGGGATGGGTGGGAAGGTTATTTGAAATTAGAGAGCTCAGTGTTGAGCCCTCTGGGCTGTACGTTGCTCAGGTGGAAGATAAAGTGTTGTTCTTCAAATTTGTGTTCTGAGTCGCTGTGACATTGAAGGACGATGAGGACGGACAGGTCGGAGGGGGAGTGGGGAGGGGGAGTTGAAATGGGTGGTGGCTGGAAAGTGAGGCTGGCTGTTACAGGCCAGGCAGAAATGCTCAGCGAAACAGTCACCTAATCTATGTTTGGTCTCACTGACGTAGAGGGGACCACACCAGGAACACCAGATGCAGTCGGCTATTTTGCAGGAGATGCAGGTGAAGCTCTATCTCACCTGGACGGGCTGTTTCGGGCCCTGGATGGAGGTGGGGTGTGGGCAGGTGTTATATCTTTTACAGTTACAGGGGAAGGTACTGGATGGGATGGAGTGGTTAGTGGGGAGAGTGGCGTGAATTAAGGAATTGCGAAGGGAATGGTCCTTATGGAAGGCAGAAAGGGGTGGGGAATGGAAGATGATCCGGGTCTAATTGGAGTTGGTGGAAGTGTTTGAGGATGATACATTGGATGTGGAGGCTGGTGGGGTGGAAAGTGAGGACAAGGAGGACCCTATCTTTATTATTTTGGAGGGAGGGGTAGTGGTGGTTAAGAGCTGTGGAGTGTGAAGTGGAGGAGGTGCGGTGGGGGGCTGTCTGGATGACAGAAGGGGGCAAAGGTCGGACATCCAGGATCCTTCGGAGTGGAACATCTTCTCAACGGAGCAGATGCAACAGAGACGGAGGAATTGGGAAAACAGGATGGAGTTTTTGCAGGATACAGGGTGGGAAGAGGTGGAGTCAGGGTAGCTATGGGAGTCTGTGTCGGTCTGTAAACTTTCACCTGAAATAGAAACAGAGAAGTTAAGAAAGCCGAGGGAGGTGCCTGAGAGACCGGGGTGGAAGGTGTTCACCAACTTGCCAAGCTGGTGGGCTCCCAATATAACGTTAGGCTACAGTTCCCTGACTGTCCGCTCGATGGCAGGCGAGAGACGGACTGCAGTTCCCTCCATTTCCGCGGGGGGCGGCTGCGAGGAGGGCTGCAGTTACCCTGAGGTCGCGGGTGTGAGGTCAGGTTGCAGTTCCCGTGGTGGCCGCGGGGGGCGGGTGTGAGGTCAGGTTGCAGTTCCCCTCGTTGCCGCGGAAGGCGGGTGTGACGTCAGGTTGCAGTTCCCCCGGTGGCCGCGGGGGGCGGGTGTGAGGTCAGGTTGCAGTTCTCCCGTTGGCCGCGGGGGGCGGGTGTGAGGTCAGATTGCAGTTCCCCCTGCGGCCGCGGGGGGAGCGGGTGTGAGGTCAGGTTGCAGTTCTCCCGTTGGCCGCGGGGGGCGGGTGTGAGGTCAGGTTGCAGTTCCCGTGGTGGCCGCGGGGGGCGGGTGTGAGGTCAGGTTGCAGTTCCCCTCGTTGCCGCGGGGGGCGGGTGTGGGGTCTCGTTGCAGTTCCCCTCGTTGCCGCTGGGGGCGGGTGTGACGTCAGGTTGCAGTTCCCCCGGTGGCCGCGGGGGGCGGGTGTGAGGTCAGGTTGCAGTTCTCCCGTTGGCCGCGGGGGGCGGGTGTGAGGTCAGGTTGCAGTTCCCCCTGCGGCCGCGGGGGGAGCGGGTGTGAGGTCAGGTTGCAGTTCTCCCGGTTGCCGCGGGGGGCGGGTGTGAGGTCAGGTTGCAGTTCCCCCTGCGGCCGCGGGGGGAGCTGGTGTGAGGTCAGGTTGCAGTTCCCCCGGTGGCCGCGGGGGACGTGTGTGAGGTCAGATTGCAGTTCCCCCGGTGGCCGCGGGGGGCGGATGTGAGGGCAGGTTGCAGTTCCCCCGGTGGCCGGTGGTGTCGCGCGTTCCCCTTACTGCAAGCCCGCCGCCATTTTGTGACCGTGTCTCCGCCGTGGCCCCGGATCCGGCTTCTCTCGCTCGGTAAGTTCCGACGCGGCCACCCGGGGCCTCGCTTCTTCGCGGTTCCAATTCTTTCTGCACCCTGGTGGTCCCCTTGTGCCCGAGCCTGGCTGATTGGTCGCAGGTCAGTGCTGCCCAAACGGGGCTCTCGAGCAGAGAGAATGGCAGAGCCTGGGGCCTGGGCCCTGGTCAGTTTGAGGGGTTGGGGGGGAGGAGCGGGGGCAGAAGGAGAAAGGCCAAGCTGTAGGCCTGGGGCTTGGCATTGACTCCACTACCGTGTGCCTCTGGATCCTTAGTGTGAGCCACACGATTCAGCCCTTTATGCCAGAATGGTGTCGCCTTGGCAACGGTGCCTTCGAATGTGGGGTTATTGTTACCGTGAGCACCGCCGATGGAGGGGTCCCACCGTTCCGTCCTCAGGCGGTAACGGCACGGGATCCGTGCTGCAAAAACACCAGCAACAAAAAGGAAGGCCCCGGCCCCCGAACCAAAATGACCCGAAATCGGCCACTTCTGTACCCACCTTCCCCCGGACCACCCTCGGCTCTGCCTCGGTGCCGTGTAGCTCAGGCACTTTGTTTTGCTTTATGCCGATGAGCGACAGACCCTCGGGCTCTTGGAGTAAGAACTGGGGGTTGGGGGCTGAGGGGCAGGGGAGTAGAGAGTGCCCTGGCTCTGCACCTGGGGTCTGAAGGTCTGTCTTTGTGCAGTTTGCGCACTCGTGCTGGCTGCTTGAGGGAAGCTGTTGACAAAGGAACATTGGCAGCCCGTACATTCACATCACATCTTGCTGTCTGGAGAGATCCCAGTGTCTTTCATTGCAAAAATCATTACTTTCTAGACTGCAGGTTGCTATTACAGGCAGATCAAAGTTGATAAAATCCATTCTGTGCATTAGCACCAGTGTTTCATAAACAAGTCCCTTCTTGTCAAATGTAATGAGTAGCTAGGAACTTTATGATTTGGTTCAGTAAATTGGAATACAACATATACCTATGAAACCTTACAAAAACTACACAGCACAGGCCCCACAAGTGATAATGAATTGTGCTGTTCAGTACCACTATCCTTCACTCCTCCTTTTACGGTATTCAGAAGGCTTGACCCTGTAACACTCCTTGGGCCTCTCAAAGTTCTCAGATATGCCCCTGCTACTGCGCAACAACCTTTGTTGACATCTTAACATACAAGGTGAAATTGGTATTTTTCTCTCAGTTTTGTAATTCTTGCAGCAGACAGTGGTTAGCTTTACGGAACTGACCCGTCTTTGAGAAGCAAGATTTAGATTTGATTGTTTATGATTCCATCATGGGGAAGGGAGGCCTGTGAATCAGCACAGAAACTGATACCACTTAGATTTTGTACAACACACAAGTGGTGATTTGTGTGCAAGAATATTCAGAGGAGACTCTCAGTTTCTGCTGATTCTACACTGAAGTGCATAATGGTGGGAACTGGGTGTGATGGTGATGGAAGGCACAGAGTGCTAATCTGTGGCATTCTGTTTTGTGCTCAGTGACCAACTTGACGGTGTGAATCTTTTAATGCCAGTCTCTTAGAGGTAGTAAGAACTGCCGATGCTGGAGTCAGAGATAACACAGTGTGGAGCTGGAGGAACACAGGCAGCATCAGAGGAGCAGAAAAGTTGACGTTTCAGGTCGGGACACTTCTTCAAAAACAATGCCAGTCTCTCATTGTTATATTGAGGTTTTTCAAATCAAGAGAATATTTTCTCTTATTATCACAGAATTCTCCAGAGTAGGGCAAGGGATGACTGTCCTAGAGTGTTTTTGAATTGAGAAAAATATATGCCATTTTCAGGGGCAGAGGTGGACACTTTGCCGTTCATTTCACTTCCCAGTCATCTAATCCATGGATTTGTGATTGCACGTAGCATATGTCAGTGAGAGCTGTGATTTGGTACACACATGTACACGCACACACACGTGTGCGCAGAGTAAAATATTCCATTGCACTATTCACATATCTAAAAATTACAAAGGTTCTGTTAATTTGTTTGAGCACAATTTATGGGATCCTGATGTGTGCAAACTGACTACTGTTTTTTATACATTACATTAGTGACTGCACTTCAAAACAATACCATCTCATTAGCTGTAGATGGGACTTCCTGAAGTACTACATAAACAAATTCACTCTTTGGTCTTTTATCTGGTGTGATATTTGTGTTTAATTAATAATATTCAGTAAAGTGAGTTGTGCTTACGTAGTGTTATTTGGTAAAGTGATTGTTTACTGAAGTAGTGAAAAGGAGCCTTGTTTGCTACAGACATTAGCACAGCTTAAAGATGAGTTTACTGTTTATTTGAAGAAAAATGTCAACAATACTGGAACTCCCTCATTGCACACATTGATCTGACCAAAATATTTGCTTCAGTAAAAATCAGGAGGATCTGTGGATTATGTTCCAGGGATTAAGATGTCCAACAAACTTCTTCACAATCTAGCAGCTGTTTCATGATGATACAACTGCAACTGTCTTGAGTGGGAGATCTGAAAGAAATGGCAAACTCTCTAACCCTAAACACCTCTGCCCCAAACTGAAATATCTACCATAGACACACATGATTTACAGTTTGTAGATGATTGTTGTATAGCTGCTCACTCTGCACGAAGTTTGCAGGTCGCTCTGAATCTTTTCAGTTTTGCACATGGAAAATTGGTTTGACCTTGAGTGTTTCGAAAACAAAACTCACAAAACCCTTCCAAATGTGCTGAAGGAGATACTGTGGAATATGTTGAGCATATCTCACCTCTCTCAGAAGGCCACCTTTGATAAAGAAATCCAACATAGGAGCAGATGTGTCATTTCAGGCCACTACAAATTACAGCAAGCATGCTGACAGCAAATACCTCCACAAGTTAACAGAAGTCCTAGTATAGAGGGCAATTGTATTCACCAAATCCCCATACTGCAGTGAGATTCAGATTACATATTAGTGACAGTCAAAAATGTAAAAGAAATTCTGTCAGCAATCTCTCTGCACATCCTCCAAGTTCAATGGCAGGATTGTTGAACGAATGCCATGTCCTCCTTGAAGCCAGTTCCACAACATTGAGTTAAGACACTCGCAGAATAATTTTACAGAGACTGGACGTACTGTCTGAGTGACTGGAAGCTGTCTTCCTGGTGAGGTGGAGGAAAATGCTTCAAGGAGACTTGGAAACTCTCTTGAAGAATAGCAGCATTGATCGCCAGGACTGGGTGGAGATTTCTACCAAACACTGCATGGTGAAATTAATCTCTCACTGTATCAGATGTTGAGGCCAAGTTGTGTTGAAGGGAAGAAAAGGAACAAACCAGGACTGTGATTTACTCATACTGTAATAAATTCCGTGACACCTCTCTCAGCCTCAAACCTAAAAATGATTAGTTCAGCACTTTGAGATCTTGCTGTGCACACATTGACAACCACATTTCCTATGTTGCAATATCTTTGCTCCTGCTGCTCATCCTGTCCCATCTGTCCAAAGATCTAAGGGTTGTGAAGTGAAATGAAAACTTTACATAAATGTCATCCTCAAATGGAGGAACACCTGATGAAGGTTTGTCTGGTGGGAATTATGATGAATGGTAATGGTGGTGATTGAAGATTTATTTACCAGGCACGTTTACTAAGGAGAATTGACAACTGCCACTCTATCCAGCACTTAAACATTAATTTCTTCCAGCATTGGCTGCAGTATTTGCTGTCCACAAGATACACTGTAACATTTCACCACGACTCTTGACAGAGTCTCCAAACTCATGATCTTTACCATCTGGAATAGGGGCAGCAGGCATACACACCACCTTGCTTTCACTGTTGCTGAATCAAAAATCTGGAACTCCCTGCTTAACAGAACTGCACATGTTGCTTCAGATGGACTACAGCAGTTCTAGAATTCAGCTCATGCCAACTTCTCAAGGGCAATTAGGGATGGACAATGAATGCTTATAGTGACGTTAACATTTCGAGAACAAATCAAGTTGAAGATAAGTTGGGTGCTGTAAATAAAGATGTTAAAAGGGGTGAAAAATTAAGAAAAAGAATGGCAGTAAATTGAAGTGGAGGAGAAAATGGAAGTGGAAGCACTGATGTCTGAGTGAATGAGACAAAGATTTGTTCATGCCTAGCATCTTGTGGGAATGAAGGTTAGCATTGCTTTAGCATGAGGCACTGAAGGATTGCTTGCAGCTATCAAGTTTCCTTGGGAGGTTAGGTCGTATGAAATATTTTGTCCCTGAATACACTTGAGCACAAATCTAACCTGGATCCTACTATGCATGAGCACTGTCACAAACCTAAACCTTGTTTGTTACCAGCAGAATATGCATCATGCTAGTTACTTCTAAGGGGAATTCTCAATTCCATTGAACTGTGCTGATGTGTTTGTGAAGTGGGAATATTTCTTGAATTATTTGGAGGATCCCTCACTTCAAACCTGAAGTAAGCAAATAAGTGACTTTTGTCTGTTCTGGAAGAGTTGTTTTGATTATTTGGAAACTGTGTTATATTTTGATATATTGTCTCATCTTTCCCACAGTATCTTCCCGTACCACCATCGAATTAACTTACTGTTTAGGTACCATGTTAGTGCTTAAAATGAATACTTGTTTTACAGCACCACTGTGCTTTTGGCACTGCTTAGAGTGCAGTGTAAATGTATGTACACCTTACAAGAGATGTACATGGATGGGTTATGTAGCAGCTGCTACTCCCATCTTACTGCTCAAGGATTTTGCAACGTAAGATCTCTTTTTACATTCTTTACCATTTTTAGCCAAAGGTCAATGGTAAGCATTCTTGTCTGGGAGGTGCAGGGTTTGAGAGTTCAAGTCCCACTCCAGGATTTGAGCACAAGAGTAAATACTCTGATTCTTCATCGAACAGAGAGAGTGCTGCACTGTCGTCCTTCAGATAAAATTTTAAACCCATGCTCCATCTGCCCATTCAGATTAATGTAAAAGATCCCATGGTATTATTTTGAAGAGGAGCAGAGAAGTTCACCTTAATGTTCTGATCCGTACTTATGTCTCAGTTACTGTCACAATATAACAAATTATTTGAACATGATTACATTGGTTGTGGAATCTTGCTGTGCGCACATTGGCTGCTGCATTTCCTACATTGCACCAAACAGGAATTACGCTCAGAAGTACTCATTGGTTATAGATCACTTTGAAATGTTTAGTGGCTATGAAAAGTGCGGTATAAAATTTCTTTTTTTCAAATGCATTATATGCAGGGCTCTGTTTCTGCTTGCTCTTGCCGCACGGAATTCTTCTCTTCCTGCTTTGACTTGAAGTTGTCTTTCCTTGTCCAATCCCTTCCCACTTATATCAGTTTCAGAATTTCCAGCTCGAGGACTCTAGCCACCTCTTCTTTACCATGGACGTACAATCAATTTACACGTCTGTCTCCCATCAGGATGGTCTCAGGGCTTTCAGTCTCTTCCTGGAAAACAGGCCTGAACTGCTCCATCCACCACCACCAACGTCCTCCGCCTGACCAAGTGTGTCCTCTCCCTGAACAGTTTTTTTTTCACTCCCCTCACTTTGGTCACCCCTTAGACCTGAACATAGGTACTTGCATGAGCCTCAGCTATGTCTGTCTCTTCGTGGGTTACATGGCACATTCTTTGTTCCAGTCCTACTCTGGCCCCATCTCACAAATGTTTCTGCAGTGTATTGGTGAACCGATTGGTGCTGCTTCCCTCTCTTGTCTGGAATTGGAAAAGTTTATCTATTTCACTTCCAATTTCCACCCCAGTCTCCCCTTCACCTGGTCCGCTTCTAGAGAGAAAAACGGTTGGGCAGACAAAAGAATTTTTAAAAGTCAGCTTGGGAAAATCAGCAGCTGTCCATGGGGACCATTAGTGGCTGACATTGGCTTGTTTGTAGGAGCAGCCCATGTGTGATGACAAAGTCTGCTGTGTACTGTTTGGTTGAAGACATTGGAGAAGATTTTCAGGCCCTTGAATTATTGAATTCAATATTATTAAGTCCTGAAAGCTGCAGGGTCCAAAACCAGAAAATGAGATGCTCTTCTTTCAGCTTGTGCTGATTTTTGCTGGGGCGCTATAGCAAATCTGAGGCAGAAATGTTGGCCAGAGTACATGATGGTGGGTTGAAGTGGCAGGCAGTAGGAAGCGCTCTGTTGTTTATTAATTTATTTATTGTCACGAATTGTGTTGCAGTATACAGTGAAAAGTGTTGTACAGTGTCGCTATTCTCCTGTGCCAATTTAAAACACAAAAATTATAACAAATGCAGAAAATAAAGGAATGGTGTTCAACTTTACAGTCCTTATTAAGTGCACTGCCATGGTCCTGGTGGTCAGCCACAAGCCTCCCACTGCACAACCGCTGGATCGAGTCGCCAGTCTTCAGTTGCCTTCCAGCTTCCACCAGTGCCCTCCCCACAGGAGTCCTTGCTAGACCTTGCCAGTGCAGCTGCCACTGATGCCGCTCACTTGGCCCAAATTCAATTCTGCTGCCGTGAATCCGCTTTGGTCCCACCTTGTGATTCAGCTTCTGCCAGTGTAACTGGGTCTTGCATGGGGCTCACACCTGCCTCTGCCATTGCTTCCATGAATCTGCAGGGGTTGCAGATGGCTACCGGAAACCCAAACCTGCTTCCGCCGCATAGTCATGGGTTAGTGCTAGGGCCGCCATGTCGATGCAGAAGCACTGGGCTCACGTCAAGTCTCTGCTGGACCCACTTGCTGACCGCCATGAATCTGCACTGGGTTCACTCACCGATGCCATCTCCATGACCGAGTTCTTCAAAGAAGAGGTAAGTAAAGGCAAAAAAGATGTGAGAAAAGAGGAAAAAAGAAAGCAAAAGCAGATGGAGTGGGTGACGCCCGGGCTCAGGAGCTCTAGTCTGCAATCATCTTGGGCCCATTTTGGCAGACAGAACATAGGTGTTTTGCAAAACAGTTGTCCAGTCTCCATTTCACCTCCCCAGTGGACAGCAGGCCACATTGCAACCAGATGTAATCCATTGTAAATTAGACTGACTGAAGTTCAGGTAATCTTGTTGGAGATTGTGTATGTGTTTCTAGAATCTTGGTAACAGGAAGCTCATGACCAATATATTCATCACACTAACTTCACTTTTTGGCCTTGATTTTATGCAAATTTTAACAATTTCAATTTAAAAATAGTGAAACATCAGAACTTAACAATTTTGATCAGACTGAGAATCAGCAAAAAAGCACAGTCTGCATGATTGGAAGTCAAATTTCATTCTGCTCATGCAGGACAAATGAAGAAATAATGTGAAATGACTCTTCAGTTGAGTGCAGTAAAGATACAGAGAGGTAGAAGAGTGGAATGTGGTTAAGATTTGTGAATTCAAAAATGCAGCATCTTGTATTTCTGCCCTTCTGCTATCAACAGTCTGCATTCAGACAGTGCAGACATGCTTCTTGGAGGTGAAATCAGGCAAGAATGGATGGCACAATAAAGAGGAGATTAACTTTCGGAGAGGTGGTCGAAAGCTTCATGAAAATGATGGGTTTACAGGGCCTGAATAGAGAGGGTTGAATAGGGAAGGGGTTTTAAAAATGAGTCACAGTGTTTGTCGCCTCAACCTGTGAAGGAACAGTATGGAATGTTCAAGAGTTCTGAAGATTACAGATGGGAGAGGTCAAAACTGTGAAGGGATTTAAGACAATAAGACATAGGAGTAGAAGTAAGGCCATTTAGCCCATTGAATCCACTCCGTCATTTAAATCATGGCTGATGGGCATTTCAACTCCACTTCCCTGCACTTTCCCCGTAGCCCTCAATTCCTTGTGAGATCAAGAATTTATCAATCTCTGCCTTGAAGGCATCTAACGTCCCGGCCTCCACTGTGCTCTGTGGCAATGAATTCCACAATCCCACCACACTCTGGCTGAAGAAATATCTCCTCATTTCCATTTTAAATCTACCCCCTCTAATTCTAAGGCTGTGCCCACGGGTCCTAGTCTCCCCGCCTAACGGAAACAACTTCCCAGTGTCCATCCTTTCTAAGCCATACATTATCTTGTAATTTTCTATTAGATCTTCCCTCAACCTTCTAAACTCTAGTGAATACAATCCCAGGATCCATAGCTGTTCGTTGTACGTTAAACCTAACATTTAAGGGATCATCCGCGTGAATCTCCGCTGGACACGCTCCAGCGCCAGTATGTCCTTCCTGAGGTTTGGTGCCCAAAATTGGACACAGTATTCTAAATGGGGCCTAACTAGAGCTTTATGAAGTCTCAGAAGCACATCACTGCTTTTATATTCCAACCCTCTAGAGATAAACGACAGCATTACATTCGCTTTCTTAATCAAGGACTCTACCTGCAAGTTAACTTTTAGAGAATCCTGGACCAACACTCCCAGATCCCTTTGTACTTCTACTTTACGAATTTTCTCACCGTTTAGAAAATAGTCCATGCCTGTATTCTTTTTTCCAAAGTGCAAAACCTCGCATTTACACGTGAGAATGAGAACCCTAAAGCTTTGGGAAACTGACAGCTATTGTTCCTTAACAGAGACGGTAATGATTTGTGAGCAGGCATGGTGTAGCGCAAGATAAAAACAGCAGAATTTTTGATGAAATGCAAGGGTGAGTTTAGGGAATGGCATTGTTTAGTGTGAGGGATAATATAGACCTAGAAGAGATCTTTAGCGATGGCTGAACTGAGGCTAGGGTATGGCCTGTGAATAAATTGAAGATGGCTATTGCTAAAGATTTTCTGGGTAAAATCGGATTGAGAAAAATGGAACCAAGTGTGAGGTCTCACCGTGCAGCATAGTGGAGCAGGTGATTGATATGATCGTCTGTGTCAGAAACTGCAGAGAGGTTTAGGTGAGGTAGATTACCATATTCCCAGTGGTTGTTATGTGCTGTTGTCATTAGGACCATTTCAGGGCTACCGCAGTAACGGTAACACGTTAGTAGAGTTCATTCGTCACAGGTATTGTAATTTGGAAGAAACTGGGCTGTTAAAAACCTTCGTGGTGGTCTGAATATTGGAGGAGAAACATTAGTTTGCTACTTGTAAATGTCTGCATACGTTGCTTAATCTGCTCACTATCTCACTACAACAAAAGAATACTGTTGGTCATGTCATCAACCAGTACGTTGAAATAACCAAACAACAAATAACATCGAAATCCAATTTTCAGAATGCTCTTAAGCACTTTATAACAGTAAGGATAGCAGTCAGATTGTGCATATCTAGGACCTATAAACAGCATTGCAGTGAAAGATCAGTTGTGTGTTTTTTGGCATTGTTGAAATGGGGAAATGATAGTCAGGACAGTGGAAGAAGTCCCTGGTCTACAAATAGCACTGTATGATCTTTGTCATCTGTTTGAGTTGCTGGTCCAGGAAGCTGGCCTCCATTTCATGTTTAACATTACTTCCTTTGTATTTCACTGGAACATCAGTTAAGATAATGTGCTTCAGACTTACAATACAATATTGTCATGGTATAATGTTCTATTTCTCAAGCCACCACCACTGAGATCTCTCCAAATGAGTAATCATTTTATTCAATTCTGAACACCATAGATACACAGAATATAGAAGCAGGTATAGGCCATTCAGTCTGCTTTGCCATTCAACTTGATCTCCTGATGCTGCTTTCCCATATCCTTTGATATCTTTAATCCAAAGAACTATATTTACATTTTTCTTGCAACTCGTCAGTATTTTGGCTTCAACACTTTCCTGTGGTAGAGAATTCTACAGGTTCACCACACTCTAGGTGAAGAAATTCTTCCTTATTTCTGACGTAAAAGACCTATCCCAATCCTTAGTCTGTGACCCTTGGTTCTGGACTCCCTGATCTTGAGAACATCCTCCCTGAAACTGCCTTGTCTAATCCTGTTAGAATTTCATTGGTTTCTATGATGTTCCATCCCCATCCTTGTTCTTCTAAACTCTAGTGAATGCAGTCATAACCAGTCCAGTCTCTTCAACTGCCAGTCCTGTCATCTAAGGAATCGGTTTGCCTAAACCTTCTTTGCACACCCTCAATAGCTAGAACACATCTTTAGATAAGGAGGCCAAAACTGCACACAATACTCCAGATGTGGTGTCACCAAACCCCAATACAATTGCAGCAAAACATCCTGGCTGTTGTACTCAAATCCTGTATGAAGGCCAACATACCATTTGCTTTTTTCATCACCTGCTGCACCCGTATGCTTGGTTTCAGCGAAAAGAACTACAGATGCTGTAAATATGAAAGAAAACAGAAATTACTGGAAAAGCTCAGTAAGCCTGGAAGCATCTGTTGAGAGATGTCAGAGTTAATGTTTTGGGTTGAGTGCAAGATCACTTAACCCGATACATTAATGTTAATTTCTCTCCACAGGTGCTGCCAGACCAGCAATTTCTGTTTTTGTTACATACATTCAGTGATTGGTGAACGTGGATACTCAGGTGTTGTTACATATCCCCCTTTCCCAAGATATCCATTAGATGATAATCTGCCTGCCTGCTTTTGCTTCCAAAGTGGATACCCTCACATTTTATCTTTATTATACTGCATCCGCCATACTTTTACCCACTTACTTAGATGATCCAAATCTCACTGAAGCATCTCTGCATCCTCCTCACAGAGCACCACCTAACCCAGCTTTGTGTCATCTTCAAAGTTGGAAATACGACATATGGTTTCCTCATCTAAATCATTAACATATAATGTGAATAGCTAGGGGCCAAGCAATAATCCCTGCAGTACTCCACCAGCCATCGCCTGCCTCTTGTAAAAAAAACCCGTTTATTCTTACTCTGTGTTTTTCCTCTGCCAACCAGTTCGCAACACAATCCCATGGCTTTAATTTTATATCAGTTTCTTATGTGGATCCTTATGGGAAGCGTTTTGAAAATCTAAGTAGACTACATCCATTGGCTTCCTCTTACCCGCTCTCCTAGTTGTGTCCTTGAAAGGTTCCAGCAGATTTGTCAAGCACGGCTTCCCCTTCATAATTCTGTACTGCTTCGGTCTAATCTTGTCACTATCTTCCAATTGCTCCGCCATCATATCTTTTATAATGAACTCTAGCATTTTTCCCACTACCGATGTCATACTAACTGATTTGTGATTGTCTGTTTCTCTCTGCTTTCCTCCTTACATAGTGGGGTTACATTAGACACCCTGCAATCCGTAGGAACTGTTGCAGAATTTCAGAAGATAAATACTCGCCCCCCCCCCCCATGCTATTTCTCAGGCCACTTCCTTAAATACTTTGGATTGAAACATATCAGACCATGGGGATTTATCTGCTTTCAATTCTCTTTGTTTTCCCAACACTTTTTCACAACTAATTATAGTTTCTTTCAATTTGTTCTTCCTGTTAGGACCTGTAATCCCCTATGTTTTTGGTATGTTATTCATGTCCAAGTTCAGTATGATTATGTTTGAGCTGTTATAAACCGATCTTTACAGCCAGAAGAGAGAGAAGGGTTTTCACCATGTTACTTTGTTTCTTTAAAGATAAAGGTTCCCAGTTCAGTTTGCATTTGAACAAAGACTCAGAAATGAAGGTTAGGTGCTGTTCCACCACGTCAACCAATGTCTTTGCACCCTGTATCACCCTATGTCTTGGTTACTCTTGTCACCTCTGTTTCTGTAACCCATGTTGTATCATGTCTGTCTGAGTCGTGTCGCCCAATGTCTCTGTAACCCATGTTGCCCAATGTCTTTAAATCAAAATAGACAAGTGATGATTCCTTATTGATGAGGGCTTTGTGATCACTGTGACAAGGGAGAAAGGGCTCGATTACTAATGTTCTACTAAAGTTGCAAGCTGAACAGGGAATGAACCTCTTGGTAACATTATACGATAAACTATCCAGATCTTTTTGGTAGGAAGTCCAGAATAAGCTGAGTTTACCTGCTGGATCATTGTATAAATGTGGAACTTTGCTGTTTACTTGTATATATGTGGGTAAATTTTATTATAGCCAGAAATGTGTTTCAATCACACGCCCATTTCTTTCAATTAATTTCTGTATTGGTTTGTGGTGTTCATCCAGTTCAGAATGTGGAAATGCTTGATGTATTTCTGTATAATTTCCCAGACTCCTTATTCTGAGCAATGGAAAGTGTACAGTGTGATGTTGTATCCAAGCTGAATGAATAGGAAAGGGATTGTCCATTTTAAAAGCAAAAATCAAGTATAAAAATTCCTCTACATCGGGGAAACCAAGCGGAGGCTTGGGGGCCGCTTTATGGAACACCTACGCTTGGTTCACAACCAACAACTGCACCTCCCAATCACGAACCATTTCAACTCTCCCGCCCACTCCTTGGACATCATATCCACCCTGGGTCTCCTGCATTGCCACAGTGATGCCACCCAAAGGCTGCAGGAACGTTATCTCAAATTTCACTTGGGTACCTTGCAGCCCAAGCATATCAATGTGGACTTCACAAGGTTCAAAATCTCCCCTTCCCCGACCGTATCCCAAAACCAGCCCAGCTTGTCCCTGTGTCCCTAACCATTCCTCCCACCTCAAGCCCCACCCCCATCTTCTACGCACTAGCCTCATCCCGCCTCCTTAACCTGTCCGTCCTCCCGAGACCGACCTATCCCCTCCCTAAATTCCCACCTACGTTCATCTTTACTGGCTCCCACCCCGCCTCTTTGTCTTGTCTGTCCCCTCTCCACCTATCTTCTCCTTTATCCATCTTCTATCCACCTCCCCCTCTCTCCCTATTTATTTCAGAATCCCCTTCCCCTTCCCCTTTTCTGAAGAAGGGTCTCGACCCGAAATGTCACCTTTCTGCTCCTCTGATGCTATTTGGCCTACTGCGTTCGTCCAGCTCTACACCTTGTTATCAATAAAAATTGTTTGTTTCTTTTGGGATTTTGGAAAATGTCTGAGCATTTGATAGAACCCGAGGGAATGGGAACATTATAAACCTGTTGTGATTGTGAAGGGTTGGAGCAAATGAAATTAAACGACAATACAAATATGTTAGCATGCCAGGATTAACAGTGTGTCAGATGTGCCAGAATTGATCATGAAAGTGTGCATAAAATACCAGCATTGACAGTGTGGGACGTGTCAGGATTGACCACAAAGTATAGGAGAAAAAGTAGGCCATTTTCTGCGCATAGAGCCTGCTGCACCGTTTGATCATTGCTGATATGTTTCTTAGCCTCATTTTCCTGCTTTCTCTCCATAACCTTCAATCTCATTAATCAAGAACCTATCTGTCGGTGTTTTAACTGAGTTCCATGATTTAGCCTCCAAAGCCTTCTGTAGCAATGAATTTCACAGATTCATCACCCCCGGGCTGAAGAAATTCCTCATCTCAGTTCTGCCTTCATCTGAGGACACAACCTCAGAGTAGAAATATCTTCTCCATGTTCACTCTGTCACAGCCTCTCAGTATTCTTTAAGTTTCAATGAGATCCTTCCCCTCATCCTTCTAAACTCCAGAGACTCTGTGTTCATTAACTATGATTGACAGGTATTGTATGATATTCCAGGATTGATAATGTGAATATGGGATATATTGTGATTACTGAACAATATTGGGCAATGCAAGTGTGTGTTAGTAAATGAGAATTGACAGTAAAACGGTGTGATCTCCCGTGTTTGAATGCATGTGTGCTCCACTAGGATTGACAATAGAAAATGAGTGATGTACTGGCATTGACATGATGTGTATCTATAGTAGGACTAGATTGATATTGTCTGCACGTATACCATACACTGTGATTACCATTGTGACTGTGTGTGTTGTATACCGGAATTGAATGTGTGTGAGATAGAGGTATACTGGCATTGACAATGCATACGTGGTGAAGTGGCATTCTGTGTGTGTGCGCGTGCCTAGTATTGACTCGGGGTGGGGTTCGGGGTCGTTGTTGTCCACCTGGGAAATGCAGTGTGTATGTGAGATATGCTGGCATTGACATGGTGTGTATGTGTGGTATATCGGGAATGCAGTTGTGTTTGTATGTGTGGTATGCCAGCATTGACAATGAGTGACTTGGAAGTCCAATACAGAGAGCTCCTGTTTTGTATGATTTTTGCATTTTATTAATGGAGAAAGGAATGTGATTGACTAGAAGTGTTTTCACTTGAAGTGACTCTTTGAAAAATATATTTCAGTATATAGAAACTATATTTGTTTCTATACAGATTGTAGTAACATAAATTCAATGATCTGCCGACACAGGCTATTGTTAGATGTCCCATGTATTTGAGGTTTGTGAAGCCTTATATGTTAGCTTGGGACTGAGGGGACGAGATATTTTCAGCTTTCAAGAGCGAACAATTCTTAAAATCATGAAAGACACACATGAACAATTTTCCTGCACTCCTTTTACATGTTTGACTGAGGAATACTTTTAATGTGGGCATTATGCAATTTTCATTGAGGCTGGAAGCTACCATGGAGGGGGGTGAATCTGCATGGGGGAAAGAGGTCTCATTATGGTAAGGGGGACCTGGACAGGGAGTAGGTTAGGGATGCGGGGTTTTATTGTTGGGAGGAGGGTCTGGCCATGGGAAGGCTTGGTTTTCGGTTTTTTTCAAATTCTTTGTTGCAAGAAGTTGCAGACAGGAAGAAAACTGGAGGCTGCATTTGTTTACAGGGAAATTCCCCCTGGAGTTGAGCTGGAGCAATAAATGCACATTACCTTGCTTGCAATTGAGGAAAAGCCAATCTGTGCAAATTAACCTGACTTTCCAACAGGAGACTGCTTTGTAGGTGGAGACTGATAGTTCAGACATTGATGTGTTTCACTCATCTGACATTAGCTTTGAAATATACGTGGACTTCTTCACATGAATGCTCTTTAATCAGTGCAGAGCAGAGAATCACCTTGAGCAATAGCTACTTCACCTGGGAGAAGAATTGGAGAAACAAAGTTTGCTAAGGCTTGCTTAAGTACTGCAAGATGGGATTAGAATAGTTAGGTGATTGTTTTTGATTGACACACTGAATAGGCTGAAGGACCTTTCTCTATGCTGTAGCCCTCAATGAGTGTATAAATACTCGGCAGTTTATCATTTCCCCTTTCAATTGCATATTGTTCAGGAGGTTTGGAAATAAATGAAAATCAGGTGAGGACTGGAATGTGTTATTCTCATGATTAAATAATAATTGTTAGCGAGTTTTGAGAAGATTTGTAGCTCAGGTTGAGGTTCTGGATTTGAGTTTGCTTGCTGAGCTGGAAGGTTAGTTTTCAGACGTTTTGTCACCATTCGATGTAACATCATCAGTGAGCCTCCAACAAAGCGATGGTGTTATGTCCCGCTTTTCTATTTATCTGGTTAGGTTTCCTTGGGTTGGTGATGTCATTTCCTGTTCTTTTTCTCAGGGGATGGTAGATTGGCTCCAAGTCAATGTGTTTGTTGATGGAATTCCGGTTGGAATGCCATGCTTCTAGGAATTCTCGTGCATGTCTCTGTTTGGCTTGTCCTAGGATGGATGTGTTGTCCCAATCAAAGTGGTGTCCTTCCTCATCTGTATGTAAGGATACGAGTGATAGTGGGTCATGTCGTTTTGTGGCTAGTTGATGTTCATGTATCCTGGTGGCTAGCTTCCTGCCAGTTTGTCCAATGTAGTGTTTGTCACAGTTCTTGCAAGGTATTTTGTAGATGACGTTCGTTTTATTTGTTGTCTGTATAGGGTCTTTACAGCTAATGAACTTAAAAGACCCTATACAGACAACAAATAAAACGAACGTCATCTACAAAATACCTTGCAAGAACTGTGACAAACAGTACATTGGACAAACTGGCAGGAAGCTAGCCACCAGGATACATGAACATCAACTAGCCTCAAAACGACATGACCCACTATCACTCGTATCCTTACATACAGATAAAGAGGACACCACTTTGATTGGGACAACACATCCATCCTAGGACAAGCCAAACAGAGACATGCACGAGAATCCCTAGAAGCATGGCATTCCAACCGGAATTCCATCAACAAACACATTGACTTGGAGCCAATCTACCATCCCCTGAGAAAAAGAACAGGAAATGACATCACCAACGCAGGAAATGACATCCAACCCAAGGAAACCTAACCAGATAAACAGAAAAGCGGGACATAACACCAGCGCTTCGTCGGAGGCTCACTGATGATGTTACCTAGAATGGTGACGAAACATCTGAAAACTAACCTTCCAGCTCAGCGAGCAAACTCACATCCATAATAATTGTTAACAGGAGAGATTTCATTCAGATTTTGGTTGATTCGTAGTAGCTATGGAACTATGAGCTTGCAAGGAATCAGGTCTGTGAGATCAAGGGAGGGAAAATAGGTATGCAGTTAAGAACATAAGCTTGCAGTGGGCCAAATTGTACCAACAGTTGTGTGTCTAACCAGGTTCTAGTGGCCATCATCACTAAAGAATAAAAGTGAATTAGAAAGGAAAATGTACGCATGTGATTACAGTATGAATATTTTGTTAAACTTTGTTGCTGGAACAGGGTTAAGGATATTATGTGAGTAGAAATAATGCAGTTTATTTTCGGTGCTTTGGACCAAATGGTTCATGTGGAGAAAATGCTGGCATTTACTGCAAGATTATTGGACGATGTGTGTTACTGGATCCGTGTTAAAACGTGTAATTAAGTCAGCTGCTGAAGTTAGATTACCTTCAGGTTGATTACCTTACATGTGTAACCAGACTCTTAACAGTGTTGTTTTTAACTGAATGCCGGAGATCTGTTGAAAGTGGACTCCACATTAATTAAAAGCACGAACACCTCCAAGAAAAGCTGATAATTGTAAAACACCTAACAGTGCAAAGGCAGCCATAAATATATGCTTGTGAAGAAAACTGCTGACTTACAGCTGAATAATTCACATTCCATTTGTACAGTGTGGTGGGTTTGCAGGTGTTCTGGAATTGCAGAAGAAAGTGGCATGTAAATACAGACAGACCTTTTTACTTAAATACATTAGATGTACTCAATGGCCTCTTGTTCCTGATGTTTACCCCATCAAATACAGTCTTAGATCTAGAAATTTCTCTCAGTCAGTGTGAGCTTTGAAGGAAAAGGATTTCTCATTACTCCAGCTTTTCCTTCCCCGACCTGAAAAAAATTATCTTGGCAAAGTTTGCAGTAGTTTCAGATGTACTTGCATACTCACACTTTACCATCATACAAAAAGATTTTGCTAAACATGGAATTTTCTGATTAGTATAACTGTGGATTAAGTTGAAGTAGTTGCCTCCAATTGTCCATCAGCCAGAGGTTTCACATCCAAATCACAGGCCAGACTGCTTTACAAACAAGGAATTGAAAGTGCAAACTTGTAATTTGAATATTAATTAATCGTACATAACTCATGTATGTTGTGTTAAAACAATGCTTAAGCAGTGCATATTTTGAAATAGTGACAAGTTAGCAATCTTGTTTTAATACTTGAAGAATTTTTGTTGTACTTCAATAAAGTACAAGAAATGCAACAACTTCATAAAGACAGAAATGGAATTAAGTACCAGGAAAAAGGTAACGTAAAATGATGTTTTAAATCTGAAAATGCTTAAACTTGAAAACAATTTGTTGTAAGTTTTGTCGAATGTCAGTGTGTACTTCCAGAATTCTGTGATTAAGATTTTTTTAAAATGTAAGATAGTTGTCAGGACTTCTAGTACAATATTACTGGGCTCACATACTATTAAGTGGGCTGTAACTCATGCCCATGTGTCACAGGCAATTGACATTCAATTCAGTGTCTTTCTGCTTGTTTATTGACTGGAAAAAATACTCAGAACAAATGTTTATTTAAATGTCCCAATCTGGTTAGTTCGAAACACCCTCTTCTGAGCCATTTTGGCAGGTTGAAAAAGTCCAAAAAAGCCCTAAAAAGTAAGCAGCAGATTAAATTGAAATCTGCTGCACTGAGATGGTGGGGCTAAATGGCCAGGGCATCTTTGGAGGACCCAAAGATAAAAATGAAATGGAATAGGATGGGACCAAATGGAATGGTGACTGACGTTTAATTTGTAGGTTGAGAAAACAGTTGTGGTTTGAGGTCGATCCACTCAACAGCTTCAGCTGTTGTGTGACTGGTTGTGATGTCATCAGAGTGGAACTCTCAGGTAATTGAGCTCTGTCTTTGTAAACTGGCGTGACTTAATGGCTACCATCGCTGTTTGAGCTATTAATATATTCCACGACATCCCTGGCCCCATCCTCAATGTTGTTAAGAGTTGTCTAGAATTTCCTTAGAAAGTTGAAACCTGGAACTTCACTATTGAGGTCACTTACTAGGTTGTGGTTAGTGATGCTTGTTGTCACTTAGGAGGTAGCCCATGGAAAGGTGGACAGTTGTCAGTTTGTAAGGTGAGGATTATGTTCCACTAAGAGCTGTGGGTAATTCAGAAGAGTATATGAATTTTTTTGTGATTCTGTATTATTGGGAGAGTTTTGTTTGCTGTGGTTGGTTGTGTTTTTGAAGAGGCACATGGTCATAACCCACTTTGGTAAGTACGGTGGTACTTGAGCGCTAATACTCCTGAAGTCATCACAAAAGTTAAAAATTTAATCAAATCACTCAGTTGGCCTGCCTGATGGACTTAGGTTAATAGAAAACACTGTCCAGGTTTCTGTACTTAACCTAGTAGTATAATTGACAGTGAAGAAATTTATCAAAGGCTACAAAAAGATGCTCATCACTTGGGTCAATAGGCTGAGGAGTGATAAATGGTAACTGACACCTTTCACCCCAATCTCAAATTCACTTGGACCATCTCTGATACCACCCTCCCCTTCCTGAACTTCTCTGTTTCCTAATCCAGTTACTGTCTCAGCCCTGCCATCTAATTCAAATCCATCAACTCCATAGCTACCTTGACTACCCCTCCTCTCACCCACCCTCCTGCAAGAATGTAATCCCTTACTCCTAATTCTTCCACCTCTGCCACATCTGCTCCCGAGATGGAGCATTCCACTCCCAGATGTCCTCCTATTTCAAGGACTGCGACTTCCCCCCTTCATTGATCCACAATGCCCTCAACTGCACCTCTTACATTTCTCACACTTATGCCCTCAAAACCCCTTCCCCCACCAAAAATAAGGACAGAGTCTCCTTGATCCTCACATATCATCTCACCAACCTCCACATCCAGTGCATCATCCTCTGCCACCTGCAATCTGACCCCACCACCAAAGAGATATTTCCCTTCCCACCCCTATCTGCCTTTTGTAGGGACGGCTAACTCTGCAATTCCCGTGTCTGCTCCACACTCCCCACCAATCCCACCACACACGACACCTTTCCCTGCAACCGCAGGAGGTGCTGCACCCGCCCCTACATCACCTCTCTCATCTCCATCTAAGGCCCAAGACAAATGTTCCATGTCTGACAGAGGCTTACCTGTACATCCTCCAATATGGTCTACTATATCTCTTGTTCCCAGTGTGGTCTCCTCTACATCAGTGAGACCAAGCGCAGACTCAGTGACCGATTTGTGAAGCACCTGCACTCTATATGTTATAATCAATGATGCCTTCCACTTGCCAACCACTTTAACAGCCCCTCTCACTTCCTTGGTGGGATGTCCATCCTGGACCTCCTCCAGTGTCACAATAAGGCCTCACATATGCCAGAGGAAATGCACCTCATTTTTCACCTCGGGAGCCTACTGTCCAGTGGCCTCAACATGGAATTCAAAATCTCTCCACACCCAGCCTCACTCCATGTCCAGCCCTCCCTCTCAACCCTGCCTCCTTGACTTGACACAACCTAACCATAATTTTTTCCACCTATCTGCCCCCACCTTTCTGACTGTCCAATTCCCACTACCTCCTACCTGCCTTCCCCCAGCCCCACCTCTCCTCTTTCTGTTCATTTCTGAGCTCCCTTCTCCCCCCCACATTTTTGATGAAGGGTCCTGACCCAAAATGTCAACTTTCCTGCTCCTCTGATGATGCTTGACCTGCAGTGTTCCTCCAGCTCCACAATGCATTGATTCTGACTTCAGCATCTGCAGTTCTTGCTATATCTTTGAGCAGCAGTACTCTGCTATTGAATAAAGCAATGCAAGGGAAGCAGAGCATGCAGTGTGTTGATCCATTGTCCTGTATAGTATACCCATAAACCTCCCGATATAACAGGCTGTGGCAAATGGTAGACCCTGAGGAGAATACGCCGATTGCTTTTTAATTTACACGGTTGTATGATAATACACCTGATAATTGGCCTACATCAACATCTCTCTCCAAGATGCTACAGGCTTCAACAGATTTGTTCTTGGCAAGATAATGAAATCACTTCTTACAATCTCATTATTCAGGGAACTATGTTTAATCATTCAATGATAATGCTTCTAATACATATCACTTAATTTTATTATGTTGAGCTAGTGTGAATAGTAACACAGTATTGTAGAGACAGAATGTTTAATTGCTTTAAAATATACTCATGATATTGCAGGAAAGTGTTGCAATTTAAATTTCTGGACAACATTATGTTCATTGTGAATGACAATTATTTACAGCTTTCCTGCGGAGAACCCAGTCTGGTTAGAGCATTGTATTAGGTTTCATTTCACTGATTTCTGTACTGCTAAATTCATTAGTGATCGCTTTATCTCTGCATCGCACATTCTTGCACCTTTCACTTGACTGTCTGCCAAAGACATCTGGTCTCTCCCACCAAGCGCAACAATCATATAGCCCTGTAGTGTGAAAGAAATAGAAAATAAAAGCTCAGGAAATGTTCTGAATAGAAAGTTTACGCTTGTATTTAGTGACAAATGTGGATAAAAAGCCTGATATTTGCAAGCACAGATTTGCACAGTTAATTGATACAATTGTTTATGTTGTTAGTTTAACTGGATTCATTGATAGTGACTGTTGTCTAATCGGATTCCTGTAGATTTTTCTTTGATGTAGTAGTGGAGGAGTTTGTTGATCGTTATCTGGCTGATATTGATTGAAGGTAAACAGTGATGTTTCCCAAGATTTGGTGTTAGAGCTATAGCTCTTTTTGATATTTCTCATGGCCTGATGACTGGACTTGGGTTTACGGGGCATCAGTACAAAGTTTGTAGATGAAATTCAGCACAGGGGTTTATGAAGTGATATTTAGTGATTGGAAGAATGAGAGATGGTGTAAGCTAGACATTATGATTTTAAGAAGGGAAGGAGACATAGAGAGACTTGGGTTATGTATATAAATCTTTGAGGTTGGTAGCACAAGTTGACATAGCTGTCTGAAACAAAAACTTGTGGAACTTGGAAGCTATAGTAAACCTTTATAAATTTTTGATTTAGTTTTAGCTGGAGTATTATGTCCATTTCTGGGTACCGCCAATGTGTGAAGCCTGATGGAGGTTGCAAAGGAAATTTATTTAAGTAATGTCTGGTACTTGAATGTGTGTGGAAATTGGATTGTTCTTCTTAGCGTAGCGCAAGTGAAGAAAGTTGATACAGGGGTTCAATGAAGAGAAAGGACAGGGTTGTGGGACTAAATGCATGGTTCTTTCAAAAACTGGTAGAACCATGATGAGCTAAATGGGTGCAACTTGTACTGTGTCCAATGTATCATACTATTCTTCTGTCCTCCCAATCAAATTTGTCAGTGATGGCAACTGTCCAGCAAAGTGAGGTGATATGCAGTGAACCATATTTCATTGGTTCAGGTCTGAACATTCTGAGATTAAGACTATATGTCTAGCCAGACTGCAATTATGGTAGCATTTGAGAAGCAAAATCCCATTGATATGTTTTAAGTCACTGCCATTTTATGTCAGTGTATATTTTAAGGTAGTAAATTGGCAGTCACTTTAGAAAAATTATACTTTCAGAAATTTAATTCCTGATATCGTAACAAGGAATCTCTGACATATTGTGTTTTTTCTGATTCACTGGTAGGTCTGATTCCTGGGAGTAATGCGGATTTATTAATATTAGATAAGTCAGATCTCAGAGTGAAATGGGACCTCACAGACTCTGTTTTTTTAACATTGCGGAGACTAGTTACTGAATACACTCATAAGCATACTTATAACAGAATAAAACATATATTACACTAACAAATAGTTTGGAAAGATTTCATTATAAATACCAAAAAGGATTCAAGCTCACTTAATTCCTTTTGTCCTGTCCCCCAATGCAGAGACCTGGACCTCATTCAGGCTTTGGGCTGATAATTGACTAATAAAATCCGCGCCGCTAACCAGGTAATGACCACCTCCAATGAACGTGAATCTAACCATCACTTTTGACATTCACTGGCATTATCATTGCTGAATCCCTCACTCTCAACATCTTGGGAGGTGCCTTTGATCCAAACCTGAATTGGACCTGCCATAAATATTGTGTCTACAAGAGCTGGTCAGAAGCTAAAGATTCTGCAGAGTAATTCATCTGTCACCCCAATGCCATCCACATCAACAAGGTATAATTCAGGTGCAATGGAATGCCCTTCCACATGCCTGTGTGTGTGCAGTTCCAACAACTCTCAAGAAGCTCAAGACGGTCCAAGCCAAATCAGCCTGCCTGATTAGCGCATTAGTCTGTCATCTTCAACATTTATTGTCTCCACCACCAATTCACAGTAGCAGTTTAGAAGGTTGCTAACCATCACCTTCTCCAGGGCAATAGGGATGGGCAGTAAATGCTGGCCTAGCTGATCTCCCAAGGAACCTAAAACAAACTAAAAATAAACTCTGTTGCTTAAAATGTAACACAAACATTAGTTCCAAAAACATCAGTTTCCAGTAGACTTGCTGGATTTCTTATTAGGGAATTTAACATTTGTTCTTCCACTCCCAATAGAGATTGAAATGTCAAACTGTGGGTAGAACTGGAAGACATTAGTGAAGTTTTAATTAATCTTTTACATCTGTATTCACAATAAAGAAAAATTATGCATGTATCAAAGTTGTGGAAAAGGAGTGTGATATACTTGCACAAATTGAGCTGGAGGAGCTGTTAGTGGACTCCTCAGGCCCAGCTGCGATATATTCCATACTGCTGAGGAAAGCAGGGAGGAAATTGCAGGGGCTTTGAAATTAATTTTCAAATCCTCACTGGACAGATTGGTGCCAGACAGTTGGAGGATGGCTTGTTCAAGAAGGGTGGTGTAGATTTCTCAGAGATCCATAGGCCAGTGATTTGAATCTAAGTGGTAGCAAAACTCTTGAAAAGAAATTCTGAGGGACATAATTAATCTCTACTTGGAGAGTCAAAGATTAATGAAACATGACATTATTTAGGGGGAGATCATGCCTGATAGATTTGATTCAGTGATTTGTGGAGGTGACTGGATGTGTGTATGAGGGTTGTGCAGTGGATGTAGTCTGCATAGATTTTGGTAATGGTTTTGCCAGGGCTTCACATGGTAGACTGGTCAATAAAGCAAGAGCCCATGGGATCCAGGGCAGTTTGACAATTTGGATCCAGAATTGACTTAGCAGCAGCAGAAGGCGGGGTATAATAGTTGACGAGTTATTTTTGTGACTAGGAGCTTGTATCCAGTGGTGAATGCAAGGCTTGGTGCTGGATCCTTTACTGTTTTTACAGCGTATTAATGATCTAGACGTGAATGTAGGAGGTTTAATTGGTAGGTTTGCAAATGACACAAAAATTGGTGGCATAGTAAATAGCGAAGAGGTAAACATTACAGTACAGAATTGTATTGACAGGCTGGTCATATGGGCTGAATTATGGGCGAGTGGAATTTAATCCTGAAAAGTGTGAGGTGATACCTTTTGGGAAGACTAACAAGGCCAGGGATGATACAAAAAATGGTGAGACCCTAGCAGGTGCAGAGGGTCAGAAGTGCCCTGGTGTGTGTGTCCACAGAACCTTGAAGGCAACACGTGTTTGAGGTGGTTAAATATTGGGATTTTTGCTTTTGTTAGTCAAGACATTGGTAGTTATGATGGAGCTGTGTAAGATATGAGTTAGGCCGCAGCTGGAGGACTGCGTGCAATTATGATCACCAGTGTAGAGGAAGGATACGATTGTGTGAGAGAGGATGCAGTAAGCCGGAAGTTGCCTCAACTGGGAGCGTTTCAGCTCTGAAAAGAGGTTAGATAGGTTGGTGCTGTTTTCATTAGAGCAAAGAAGATTGAGAGGTTCCTGGTTGCAGTGTACATTTTCTTTGCTGTATGTCTCTTTTTTTAAGTCCGAAACTACTAGCCCGTATCACTTCATTTTAAGAATTGAAAAATCTCATTAAAAATGAATGTAAACAAACTGGCCAGCAGGCTTCCAGCCAACCTGACAAGAGCAACTGTCAGAAATAAAGCTATACTCCCATCCCCCTTCTCTTTAACACACAATACAAAATATAAATCAAACTTTAAGTTAAGCAATTTTTCTAACAGTGCTCTTCACTACTTTGTAAATAGAGTACACGCACCCAAAGCAAATGAATGGTATCCATCTGAATGAAGCCATTGTCAGGCAGTTTGTTTATGTGGATATATCTTGGTTCAATGTCACAGATTCTTGTATAAACTGTGTCAGAATATATAATTTCACTGGAATGCTTTTCAACAATAAAAGTGTTATGCAAATTAAAATTGTGGTTGTATGGGCCATTGGTCCAGGCCAGTATTTCAGCTGTGAGGCCAGTTTTTGTGAAGAGTAAAAAATACAAGAATCTTATCTGTTTAAGCTTAATGCAAGGCAGATAAGGTTATCATTGAACTGTGGAAAATTTGGTATCGCTGAACTTCCTGTTAATTTGAAACTTTCCTGTTGTTGAACTATCAGCTAAGAATGTAACATACACTTAAATGCTTCTCCATTTATATGCTTTAGAGAAAACATAAATCTCTACTGTATGACTATTATTATAAGTCTAGAATCAAGATTAATTGGAGAAAAGAAATACTGACAACAGCCTGTTACAGATGCACACAAATTACAGATTTGTAAAGTGTCGATGTGAAGACATTGCCTTTTAAGTTTGCTGCATTTACTCAAATAATTTTAAAATGTTGAGTGTTTTTAGCACATAGTAAATTGAAATGGTGCTCTCTCAATTTTTATTACATGTAGAGTTCCGGTATTCCAATCCAGTGATGCTTTTTTCTAGGTCCTGGTGGTAAGCTGGAGTGGGTTGGCTCACTTTTTTTTATTGTCAAATTTATTGTATCATATGGTGCAGTTACAAACTTAAGATTCCACATTAACCAATAATTGTTTCTTGCTGGGCAGGTTTGATATTCTACATTCAGGCAGTTTTTATTTTCCATCTTCTGAAGTAGAAATATTAATAGCATTTTGATATTTTTCAAGGTGGCAATACATCTGAAACGATTGCATGCAGGTCATAATACAATCAACCACTTCTGTTAGCAATTGCTTCTTCAGTTGAACCAGTAATGTAAATGGACTGCTCAATCACGTGGTCATATTGACCTTGAAGGGTTATTTGAAAGTTTTTGATGGTCTCCTTAAGAGGCACCAACTTTCCAGGATGACCAGTGAACATCTCGGCAATTTGGGAAGGCTGGGATAGGAAATGCTGGAGCGCGAACCATGGTCAGCCTGTCTTCTGATAGTTTGACTGTATCCAGAATGGCATTGATATCTTTTAAAGACCTGAAATCCTGTAGGATCTTCTGTACATCATGAGCAGCATCATAGTTTTACTGCCCTGAAATGTTCGCATCCATAATATGTTCATTCATGGAAGGATTCTGAATGGACTTGTCAGCTGATAGTCCAACTCCTGACCTAATGTGAGAGTGATGATGATTGATGAAACAGTTTTCAGTGGCTGGGCTGTGGAAGCTTTGCTGAGGAATACCTGCAGTGATGTTTTTTGGATGTAATGTTTGAACCATATTCCTTTGGTTTAGATATTAGCCCACATCGACAGTTTTTACTTGAGCCTGCATTGACTTCAAGTTTGAGATGAAATGTTGAAACTGACATCCATTCTATCCAAGATTGTAACAGAGATAATGGGAACTGCAGATGCTGGAGAATCCGAGATAACAAACTGTGGAGCTGGATGAACACAGCAGGCCAAGCAGCATCTTAGGAGCACAGAAGCTGAAGTTTCGGGCCTAGACCCTTCATCAGAAAAGGGGAAGGGGGAAAGGGTTCTGAAATAAATCGGGAGGGGGGGAGGCGGATCGAAGATAGATAGAGGAGAAGATAGGTGGAGAGGAGACAGACAAGTTAAAGGGGCGTGGATGGAGCCAGTAGAGGCGACTGTAGGTGGGGAGGTAGGGAGGGGATAGGCCAGTCCGGGGAGGACGGACAGGTCAAGGGGGCGGGATGAGGTTAGTAGGTAGCGAAAGGAGGTGCGGCTTGAGGTGGGAGGAGGGGATAGGTGAGAGGAAGGACAGGTTAGGAAGGCGGGGATGAGCGGGGCTGGTTTTGGGATGCATTGGAAGCTTCAAAATCTCCCCTCCCTCCACTGCATCCCAAAACCAGCCCCGCTCATCCCCGCCTTCCTAACCTGACCTTCCTTTCACCTATCCCCTCCTCCCACCTCAAGCCGCACCTCCATTTCCTACCTACTAACCTCATCCCGCCCCCTTGACCTGTCTGTCCTCCCCAGACTGACATATCCCCTCCCTGCCTCTCCACCTACACTCACCTCTACTGGCTCCATCCGTGCCCCTTTTAACTTGTCTGCCCCCTCGCCACCTATCTTCTCCATCTTCGATCCTCCTCCCCCTCTCTCCCTTTTTATTTCAGAACCCTTTCCCCCCTCCCCCTTTTCTGATGAAGGGTCTAGGCCCTAAACGTCAGCTTTTGTGCTCCTAAGCTGCTCCTTGGCCTGCTGTGTTCATCCAGCTCCACACTTTATTGTCTTCCTTTCTATCCAGTCAGATGACTGTAATTGATCCTATGAAGAAGAACAGAGGAGTTGTTTCAGTATCTTAGCCAACACTTTCCCTCATTGAATGTCACCAGAGCCAGTCATCTAGATTCTCTTTATGGGATTTTGACTGTCAAGTTCTGCATTAAATTGCTGCAGTTTGTTTGTTGTCGGTACACCCATAGTGTTGGGGAGGGAGTTGCAGGATTTTGCACACAGACTTTGAAGGAATGGCGATATATTTCCAAACCAGGGTAATGCGTGGCTTGATGAGGAATCTCGCAGGTGATGGTATTTTCTGTTTCCTTGATGGGAGTGGTCGTGTGTTTGGGATATACGTTCAGAGGAGTCCTGGTGACTTTCTGCAGGGCATCTTGTAAATGGTACACACTGCTACTACTGAGTGTCAGTGGTGGAAGGAAGGAAGGAATGAATGAATGAATGAACGAATGAATGAATGAATGAGGATGTATCAATCAAGCGGGCTACTTTGTCCTGGATGGTGTCAAGCTTCTTCAGTGTTGCTGATCTGAACTTATCCAGGCAAGTGGGGAGTATTCCATCATGCCATTGACTTGTTCTTTGGGAGGTTGAGAGTTGAATTACTTGCTGTAGTATTCCTAGCCTGGATATACTCTTGTAGCCACAGGACTTGTATGGCTGGTTCAGTGCATTTTCTGGTCAATGATAACTGCATGAATGTCGAGATTGGGAGATTTCGTAATGGTAATTCCACTGAAGGTCATAGGGTGATGGTTAGAGTCTCTCTTACTGGAGATGGTCATTGCTTGGCACTTGTGTGACAGATGTGTTATTTACCACTTATCAGCCCAAACTTGGATGTCCAAATCTTGCTGCATTTGGACAGAGTCGAGAATAGTGCTGATTCATTGTGCAGTCATCAAGGAACAACCCCACTTTAGCCCTTATCTCAGAAGTAAGGTCAGTTTACACTGTATGTTATAAATTATGACATCTTTATTATATGGAAAAAAATTCCTTGTGATTTCTGGTTCTTTGTTAACCTTCTTAAATCTGTATCCAGATCCTTCTACTACTGAAGACATTTTTTTCTTGTTTGCTCAAAATCATTCATGATGTTGAACTCCTTCATCAAAATCTCTGATCTATGGAGAACAACCTGAGCTTCTCTGTCCCTTGTTAACTGTGAAGTGCCTTACCCCTACTATAACCCATCAGAACAATATCCTTCCTAACATGCGGCCCCCAAAACTAAATTATTTATTCAGTTATTTTAATTCATTAGGAATGAGTACTCTCTGATCAATTAGTTCATTACATATAATTGCTCAGAATTTAGTTGTTGGGATCAAGAAATCATTCGAAAGGAACACTTACTTGTCGAATTGTTTGCCTTCACATAGCATAATTATGATCTCTCAATGTTAAAATGACTGGTTATAACATATGTAATGTTAAGAGAGACATGTTGCCAAAGGTTTTTGTCATGTCAGCCACAGAATAACACAAGAATTCAAAATTTCAAATCATCATAACAATTTATACTAGAGGAGAAAGGACGCTATTTGATTGCTAGCCTGACAGTGATTGGCTCAGATGTTGGCCATGGAGAAGGCAACATGTTCCTCAAGCTCCAGGTAATTCACAGAAAATGCAAGTTTAGAACATATTCCTTGTATTTGCAGCTGACAGGTCCCTGCATAAGAAATGTAAGTGAACCATGTTATGAGCTCAACTGATTGTCTAAATTGATTGTTATGCAGCTGCTAGCATATTCAGAACTGCTCAGCAAATGCAACCAAACTGTAAAATCACATCCAACAGTAGATGTTGTATTTTGGATTTTGAGTTCTGCATTTGGCGGTTAATTGAGCCAGTCTGTTGCTTATGAACAATTGAAGGGACCTGCAATAAAACAAAGAACAGATGATCTGAATTAAAAGCAGAAATTACTGGAGAAACTCAGGTCTCAAAAAGACCTGCAATTAGATTTGGTTTATGTACCTGGTATTGTACATATGTCATATGTATGGTGCATATTTAAGATCTGGAATGCATTGTCTGAGACGATGATAAATGCAGCTTCAATTGTGGTTTTTAAGAACGTTTTAGACAATTATTTGGAGAAGTTTTTTTTGTAGGGCTACAGAAAAAAGGCATAATTATGGGATTGGGTGGATAAATCTTTGCAGAGAATATATGTGTCCATTTTTCTTTATTTCAGTGATTGTATGAAAATTGTAGAAAACTGTATCTGATCAAGATGCCCCAGAAATACTGAATATGTTATGATGCCTGTGCAATCTGAAGTTGAGTGCATAACTGAGACTAACTCAGCATTTATGGTATAAAGCTAACCGAAGGACGAAGGGAATGAAAGATAAAAGTACTAGTCACCTGGCAGAAGGTCAGTGCTCTCGTTTAGTTACAGAGTTTAGATGAGATCCATTGTAAAAGTTGGAAAAAATCAATTAATGAGACTCAGGCCGCATCATATTGCAGGTTTATGATGCAGTTGATTCCCCGGATTGATTACCAAATCCCAGGAGACAGACCCTCCTTCTGTTTTCATCGTCCCCTTCCAGTTATAAACAGTCGTGTTCTGCATGAGATTCAAACCTATATGTGCAGTTTCCAAGTCACCTCTCTCGCGGCTTTACAGTATAGACCAGTGTTATGGAGCATTTGATTTGTACATCAGTACCAAACATGTTAAACCTTTTCTCCGTTAGAGTATGCCTGATTGAAAACCTCTTCCATCAATGCCTGTGTGTAATCTCTTTCCCTAAGTGTAATCGCCCTACTAACTCCTATTTTCATCTAATCATGGCAGGCAACCCAATGGACTATCACAATGTTTCAGTGGTAGAACTCATGTCTGTGAGGCTGAAGTTTGTACGTTAAAGCCCTGCTTGAAGACTCAAACAAATAACCTGACCTGGCACCTGATGCATTGCTAAGTTCTTATCTTCCTACTCTGGTGATTTCGGTGAACGTGAAAAGTCTTATGAAGTAGTGAAGATGGTCAGGGTGTCCTCATGGTGCCTTGGCCAATGTTCTTCCCTCAATGAAGATCTAATTTCTTTTTGCGGGATCTGTCTGATTTGCAAACTGTTGCAGTATTTGCTGTCTTGACAATCACTTTTTGCATTGACGTAGAGCAATTTAAGATGTCTCTAAGCAGTCTAAAGCAGCTCCTACTTTTTAAATAAAGCAGTGTCTATGTTTGTGAGATTTCAGAGTTGTGTGCCTGTTTCTCTGTGTTCAGTTAGTGTGTTGAATTGTGTCTGTTACAGTGTGTTCCAGTATCAGCTTGTAGTGTGTGTTGATTGCACAGTGCTGGCCTCTAGTGTCTATGTTGCAGTGTGTTGGGCTGTCTGTTTGTTACAATCTGACACATTGTCCAATCTGATACATTATGCAGAGCTATTCCTGTGTCACAGTTGTGTCTGGGTTATGTCTCTGCTGTGTGTGTCATAGTTGTTTGTTTAAATTTCTGCATTGGGCCTAATCCTAATGCTCATTTTTTAAATGTTTTCCGCGGTTACTGATTTCAAATTCTTTACTTGTTTCAGCGCTCTGGAGCATGGTTTTAAGGCATTGACTGGTCGTTCAGTCATGGCTGATAAAAGGAAATTGCAAGGTAAGAGATCAGTATGGATCATTGTACTTTGTTGGGAAAGGAGCATATTAACACATTCAGTGCGGTCATTCTGATTCCTGTCTCTCTGATCTGAAATCTTGCATGTGATGTTTGCGTACCTGAATGTTAAAATATTCAGATAACAGTTCTGAAGAAGGGTAATATCAGATTCAAAATGTTAACTGTTTCTCTGTCCCTCTACCTGACCTGCTGAAATTTTCCAACGCACTATTTTTGGTACAAATGCTAAATCCTTAGTTTTCAAATGTGGGCTTTGAAGTAAACCCAAGGGCTCTGGGAAATATCTAAGAATACAGGGACAGTGAGGAGGGGGTGAAAGATAGTGAGCAGGGGTTAAGGAAGCAGTGAGGAGATAGTGCTGTAACTACGAGTGGGGGAGTAATGTGGACAGGGGCACAGAGATTTTGAGAGGAAGGAGCAGTGAGGAAATGAGAATTATTTATGTTCCAATGAAGAGAAACGTGATATGCATAAGAGTTTTCGTTATTAGGACACTGTGGAATATGTCTGCGTTTCTAAACTTTCAAAGGACAATGGACTTTTTCAATAAAATGAGGAAGTGTATATTTATAGTGTGGCTGTGTGTATCTGGTTTATCCAAATGTTTCCTTTAAGTGTTTGATTAGGGGTAAAATCGCTGAACACAAAGCATTAACCCTACTTTCTTCCCACAGATGTAGAATTGCTGAGTTTCATCAGCGATTTCTGTTTTTGCTTCAAATCTCTAGCATCCACAGTTCTTTGTTTCACTAAAGATTTTTTCCCATTAGTTTTAAGGTTAATGTAAAATATAATTAGCCATATGAGTGCACAGTGGATACTGAAATTCAAAAGGAACGTTAACTACTTCAATTTGCTGTCATGCAGGGGAAATTGACCGCTGTCTGAAGAAAGTCAGTGAAGGTGTAGAAACCTTTGAAGACATCTGGCAAAAGGTAGAATTGGTCAAAGTTGGCTGTTTCCATTTTGCGGCATGTTGAGATCAGATTCCTCTAGCTTATTCACATGCTGATGTACTTGTTTTCTGTCAGTGTGATTGTTTCCATGGTTTCCCATTTTTAACAGAACAAGCCATTAAAGATTTTACATTTCCCGCTAAACTCATATATTTGTGTGCCCTCAACAGCAAAACTAAGATGCAATTAGTTTGCCAGCAGAAATCTTGATTATGTCCATCCAGTCATCCCTTTCCATCGGAGGGCACTTTTGTCCCACTTTCTCAAATATCCTTCATGAAGGATTATGATTTTTGAAATTTTTACATATTTTTGACAATTAACCGCTTACTCACATGCAGACTTTGTAGCAGCATTTTCTCATATTCCTATCCCATAACGTCAAGGTACAATTTATGTGTTTTTTTGTTGCTGTAAAACAGAATTAACATTGTAGCAGTGATTTTTTTCTATTAAAGAAACTAAACTATATACACAATGCTGCAGAGGGAAGTGTTACCATGCTTGAAGGAATCTCTTTGGTGACTATAAAAAGGAAATTTGTCAGCATATTGAACGCAAAAGCTAGTGTATATTTCAACCAAGTTTAGTTTGATGAAGGAAAAATTAGTGATGACAAGAATCTCTGGAGACAATTCCAAGCATGTGTAGGGTGTTCTTCACCCCTGTTAGATTTTGCAGTTGCCCTGTGATGATCAAATGTTGCGCTTCGAGGGCAAAGGGCACCATTATTGCTGAGTCCAGGTCTTCTTCATCTCCTTTGTCATCATCTTTCTTTCAGTTGTCTTAAATCTAAACTCTTTTCTTTCTTTTTTTTAAACTTCACCCTTTTTCTCTTCTCCAATCTGGGCTTGACATTATGGTGTGGGACCTTACCCAATGACGGTGAGATTATGAGATCTGAGGGCAGAAAGATTAGTTTGAGTTGTTAAAACAGCATTTTGTTTGTAGTGTTCAGTCCTCTGTTGAATGAATAAATGTTGATGCCACAGAATTGCAGAGGGCTGCTGAACTGGCAGAACTAGCTCCTCACCTATTACGAGTGCCTATTATCTTTATGTTTTTGTGTGATGATATTTGGAGGCTCTTTTCACTTTTATTAACTCTGGTATAATTTGTTGAGTCTATGCTTCGTGATTAATTCATTTTCCATTTACCAATGTTAGTAATTTTACATGTACTCAACATGCTAAGACTTCCAAGCTTTCCTTCCAGTAACACTAAATGTTACTGCCTGATGTAGAATGAAGTTTATCCTTTCCTAACTTGTATAGAATCAGGAAAACTTCTATAATCTGTAAATTGATGGCAGGTAAGTAGCAATGATAGCGAGTTTGAGGGTCCAAAGTGCTTCAGAATCCCAACGGTGTGGAAGCAGGCCATTCAGCCTATCGAATCCACACCAACTATACGAAGAACATCCTGTCCAGACCCACCTCCATTACCTCATCCCTGTGACCCTGCATTTCCTATGGATAATCCACCTAGCCTGCACGTCCCTGGCTACTGTGGGCAATTTAGCATGGCCAGTCCACGTAACCTGCACATCTTTGGACCGTGGAAGGAAACCAGAGCACTAGGAAGAAGGCCACGCAGACAGGGAGAATGTGCAAACTCCACATAGACAATTGTCCAAAGGTGGAATTAAACCTGGGCCCCGAGCGCTGTGAGACAACAATGCTAACCATTTAGCCACCATGCTGCTGTTACAATGTGGATTGTGACTAGTAGGATCTCATTTATTGGGTTTCCCTTCATAACATAACTGGAAGGTTGCTGTCCAGTATGGATGTGAGCAAATATCCTTCTAATTATTAAGGCCAGTAAAATAATCCAAACTCAGTCGCTGAATATAAAGTTTATTATCAATTCACACAGCATGCTAGTGAACTATACAGCAAAGTGAGTGATTAACTACCTAGGTACTGACAATTCAAGCTTTGGTGCAGTGAATGTGACGTGAGCTTCCAAACTGTCAGTATGACAGCTTCATGCCATTTAAAGGATCCACGTTGTGAGTTTTAGACAGAAAAGCAGTGTTTGCAGAAATTGAATGACTGAGGAGGTAATCCAGCTGGAAAGCTTAGATATTGGTTAAGAGACATTGGCTGTACTGAAGTACTGAAAATTATTTTTAACCTTAATTTCTTAAATAACCCAGTTGAGGTTTTTATCATATGACAGATGAATAGACAGGAAACTGAGTCGATCAATTCCATACTTCGGACATGGAAGGCCAGTGATCTGCTGTAAGCAGAGTCTTGATGGCTCAACCTAGGTTGTCAAGAATATGATTCAGTTCATCCTACTTCATAGAGCAAACCTGAATTCTGAGGTAGTGACGCATACCATTAAAGGTTTGATTAGCAATGACAACAATGCCCATTTTAATGGCATTTTCTTATAAACAGGTTCACAGTGCAGCGAACGCCAATCAGAAGGAAAAATATGAAGCTGACCTGAAGAAAGAAATTAAAAAACTACAGGTGAGAGGGAGGGCCCAAAGTGAAGGATTTTGTTTGCAGATATGTGACTGTACCAGTTGGAGTAATATGCAAGCAGGTCACTGCATTTACTCAGCTGAATGCTTCAAAACAACCTGTCTGTTAGTGAAAATATTGTTTCCTTACTCCAAAATTTGATACCTTCTTTAATTCTTTAACTGTGACCGTTGCTGGCAAGGGAAGCTTCTGTTTACCATCCATAATGCTGTTGAGAAAGTGGGACTGAGCTGCCAAGTTGAATTCTGCAGTCCATCTGGTGTGGGCATTCCCATAATGCTATTGAGGAAGAGAGTTGCAGGATTATGATCCAGTGACAATAAAAAAAGCTGATGTATTTCCGAGTCAGGGTTGTATGTATGACTTGGAGAGGAACATGTAAGTGGGAGTCTTCACATATGTTTGCTGCCCTTTCTTTCCATGTGGTAGAGAGTTGTGGGTTTTGGAAAATGCTGTCAAAGGTGCCTTGGTGCGATACTGCTATGTATCCTGTAGATGGTACACACTTGTTGCCATTGTATGTCAGCACTGGGGCAATGAATGTTTAAGTTGGTGGCTAGGCTGCTGATCAAACAGAAAGCATTCTCATTATGTGTTGTCAAGTTTCTTGTAGGAGCTGCATGCATACAGTTAAGTAGAAAGTATTCCATCACATTCTTGATTTGTGTCTTGTAGATGGTGGACAGGTTTTATGGAGTCAAGTGATGAAATACTCACTTCAGAATTCTGGTCTTCTCATGTAGCCACAATATTTATATGTCTGGTCCAATTCAGTTCTAGTTAATAGTAACCTCCAGAATGTTAATGCTAGGGGATTCAGTGATGGTATTACCGTTGGGGAGAAGATTGAAATGTCTCTCAGGGTTTGAGTGAAGATTTGTATCTCGGGTGCTGGTTGTAGATGTTGGTATGTTCACTGAGCTGGGACATTTGATAGCAGACGTTTTATCCCCTTATTCGGTGACATCCTCAGTGCTGTGGAGCCTCCTGTGAAGCACTGTTATCTTGTGCCGATTTGAATTTATATGGCCTGGTTTTTACTGCATCGGGTAGGTGCCGATTCCGGCTGTGCGTTGTAATAATGGATATATCGGATCTAATTCAATGTGTTTGTTGATGGAGTTTGAGGATGAATGTCAAGCCACCAAGAATTCTCTAGCTGTCGTCCGTTTGGCTTGTCCTAGGATAGTAGTGCTGTCCCAATTGAAAGTGTGGTTTTTTTTCCTCATCTGTGTGTATTGAAACCAAGGGCATCTGGTCGTGTGAGAGATAATGGGAACTGCAGATGCTGGAGAATTCCAAGATAATAAAATGTGAGGCTGGATGAACACAGCAGGCCAAGCAGCATCTCAGGTGCTCCTGAGATGCTGCTTGGCCTGCTGTGTTCATCCAGCCTCACATTTTATTATTTTAGCATCTGGTCGTGTTGTTTAATTGCTAGCTGGTGTTCATGGATGGGGTTGCTAGTTAACTGCCTTTGTCCCACGTAGTGTTTTGTGCAGTCTCCGCATGATATCCTATAAACTACATTCACCCTGTCCATAGTATCTATTGGGTATTTAATCCTGGTCAGTTGCTGTCTTAGTATGCCTGCTGGTTTGTGTGCTGTCATGATTCCTAAAGGTCTGGGTAGTCTGGTTGTCAATTCTGAGGTGTTTTTTATATATGGTATGGTGGTTATTGTTTCATGTTTTAGTGGTTATTGTTTCATGTTTTAGTGTGTCCTGGTTGTATTGTCTGTTGGCTAGGCATCTGTGTATGAAGCTGTGGGGGTATCCATTCCTAGTAAAGACCTTGTACACCAGCTAGCAATTAAACAACACGACCAGATGCTCTTGGTTTCAGTACACACAGACGAGAAATACCGCTCTTTGAACTGGGACAATACTACCATCAGACAAGCCAAACAGAAGACAAGCAGAGAGTTCTTGGAGGCTTGGAATTCATCCATGGACTCCATCAACAAATACGTTGAGTTAGATCCAATATACCGACCATTACAACGCACAGCTGGAATCGGCACCTACCGGATGCAGTAAAAACCAGACCATATAAATTTAAATCGGCACAAGCTAACAGCGTTTCATAGGAGGCTCCACAGCACTGAGGATGTCACCGAGTAAGGGGACAAAACGTCTGCCAGCAAACGTTCCAGCTTGGTGAACACACCAACATCTGAAATATCTCAGGTAGGACGTGGCCATTCTCCAGCACGTGCATGGTATGAATGTTGTGTGCTATTTTTCAGCCCAAGCTTGAAAGACGTCCACATCTTGCTGTATTTGAACATGGACTGCTTCAGTATCTGAACAACATCTAATGAAAAGTAGTAGAGGGAAGGTCAATGATACAGTAGCTGAAGATGGTTGGTTTGAGAACCTGTTGCGAGGAACGCTGTGAGGATATCTTGAAACTGATATAATTGACATCTAATGACCACAACAATCTTTCATTGCGCTATATATCACACCAACCAGCAGAGAGATTCCCCTAATTCCTTCATTGCATAGTTGGTCAAATGCTGCCCTGTTTCAGGGGTAGTCATGGTTACTTCTTACCCCTGTCAGTTCCAACTTTTATCTGGGGAGGAAAATTGTTTTCACACTTTATATACGATGTATTATTGGTAAATTTAGCAGCTATTTTAGGCACAGTAAGCAAGATTCCAACAAAAATGGCAGAGTCAGGTGACAAGCTGGTCGAGTTAAACAGTCTCCTTTAAATGTGACATATACTTAATTTTATAGCATTGCCTTCTTAGTTTGCTTCCAAAACATAAAGTTGTCATTATGTTAGACCGCATGTTACTAATGAAAAATAAAATTAAAAGCTGAAAAGGAGAACACAATAATGGGACAAACTGCTAGGCACATCACAAAAGGGGTTCCTTTGTTAGACTGTAGTAGAGATTCACGCTCCTGAGGAGAGTATTAATCACTTGACCTTTGTCAGAAATGGTGAACTGTGACACAACAGAGCAGCCCCTCACCATTCTGTGTTCTCTTGGACACATTGTCTTCATGTGTATCAGAGGCTGCTGAGTTGTGCTAAGGTGCTCCATCTGCAGCTTTTGAGGCCTCACTCACTGCTCTGCAGCCTCTGGGTGACAGATCTAGTTGTTTTGGGGAATTAGAATCGAATTGGAAATGGATTTAATAAACAGGTAAAGTTAATGACTGAATAATCTTTCAAAAGTAGTAAAATTAATTTACGGTTCATATCGAAGCATTGATCTGGTTATATTTTCTCTCATAGCTTCACCGTCAAAGAGGAGAATAAAATGTAAAGTTTGAAACAACTTTTTGAACCTATTTGAAACTTTTTCAATAAATACTGCCTCTTAAAGTCAGTGTACGTAGATTAGAAAGGAATCTGACATTATAGAACTAGTTTTTGTTACCTTAAATCCAGCTTATTTAAATTTCTAACTCAACTCAAGGAGGCATATTTTGAGGTGAGTGTTGAATGTCTTTATTAAAATAAATGAGATGCTGACATCATTGAAACAGTACCACAGAAATATTTTTGAATGTGTTAATGCATTTGCTAAAAATAGCACACAGGAAATTATTGGCATTCAAACAAAAATACAAATAAGGAAACTTCTAAGTAGTCATGCCAGTACGAAATTGTTATCCCAGGAACCCCCACGGTTAGACCCGTTTCATCTGATTTTTTTGTTCAGCTTTAAAGTCTTGATGCACTGCCTTTGCATACTTCCTTTTTCGTGAAAGGGCCTTGGATCAGTCTATTGTAAGCATTGATTTGAATACAAGGGCTACAGGTTTAATGTCATTCTTTCCTCCAGTGGTTTAACTTTGTTGTGTTGTGTTCTGTTCTGTCTGCAGAGGTTGCGAGACCAAATAAAGACATGGGTGGCCTCCAACGAAATCAAAGACAAGAGGCAGCTACAAGAAAACCGAAAACTAATTGAAACGGTAATGTACCATTGGTGCACTTTACAGTGCCTGATTGCTCAATCGTATTGTTTGGAGTACCTTCTGTTCTGTACCACACTTACATCATACATTCTGCGTAATAGCATGTGCTTACTCCACTACAGGTGATCAGGGCTTTTTCTGGCAGATCTTCCTGTTGCTTTACTCTGACTCTGTGTTTGCATCAAACAGCAAGGTGTAGATTGGAGCATAGCGTCAACCAGAAAATTTGTCAATTTCTCTCTGCTGTTGTTTGTGCTGGACTTTGTCATTTTTTCCTTGCATTTTGGCTGTTGCATAAAAATATCTTCCGTTTAGTCCCATCAGCTATTCTGATATTGGGTCATTTTGTGCCATTGCTTCATTATCTTTTACTGAACTGTACTTCATTCCTATTCCCTACTGTAGCATTTAACACAATTCACTTTTGAGTGTTGCTGTGTCAAGACTCATTTTCTTGAAGTTTTTTGACATGCATTCATCAGGACAATTGCAAACGTACCAATAAAGGGGGAAACCAACATTTACGCTTATTGAGAGGAGAGTGCTGATTGGTTGAGAAATTGCAATGGAGAATGTAGAACTTAAAACAATTCAGTCAGCATCTTCTCTCAATTCAGCATAAATGTTGGTCTTCCACTTTTTGTAAGTCAAAAAACCTCAACAAAGTGTGTCATGTTTCAGCAATATTCAAGTTCTGTCAGACCAAAAATGTTTTTAATAGCCCACGCTGTTCAAAACCCTACTTCCTGCCTGATCTCAGGAGATTCTCACAGATTTGTCCCTGCATTTTCATATGAAGTATAGTGAAAGGGATGCATTAGTTCATATCATTGTCAGTTTAAGTCACAAACGGAAACCGAAACTGGGAGACTATGGTTTTGTTGTAGATCTCACTAAAACCGTGAGAGATAAAGAACAGAAATGTGTGGGAAGAAGATCAAAAACGCCTGGATGCTGAGTACTAACTGCAGTGATGCATGTGAAAAACATGGTCACATGCTGAATTTTGATAGCCTTAACTAGGGGAATTCTTTAATTTTTGCATGTAATTTAATGCTTGCTTTTTATTGAAGGAACCGATGAGTTTAATATGTTACTGCAATGATAACATATGTATCTGTGTCCAGGTTTTTGGTTCCACTGCAGGCTCAACCTAAGTTTCCTATAATATCCAGAGGTTTAAATTTTGAGTGTGGGGTGTCATCCTGACACTCTAACCCCTTGTCCCCACCTATTGAGAATTTGTTTGGTCATTTTATGCTAAGGGAAGATAAATAAGCCTTGGAAAGCAGTCCAGAGAAGTTTAACTAGGTTGATCCCTGGATATGGAGGGATCTTCTTACAAGAAGAGGTTGTGTGTAAATTGGCCTGTACTCATTTGAGTTTAGAAGAATGAAAGGCGACCTTATTAAAATATATACAATTCTTAGGACGCTTGATAGAATAGATGCAGAGAGATTGTTTGCTGTTTTGGGAGAGTATAGGCCCAAAGAGCATAATCTCAGAGTAAGGGGTCACTCTCAGATTTTTTAATCAGTAAGGAAATCAAGGATTGTAGCGTAAAATTGGGAAAGTGGAGTTGAGGATTATTGAATCAACTGTGATCTCATTGAATGGCAGAGCAGACTGAGTGGGTTGACTGGCCTACTTCTGCTCCTACTTCTTATGGTCTTGTCCTAAGTTGCTTTGTGATTATTGAGTGAAAGGAGGAAAACTCACCACCTCATTGCAAGTATAACCCCATCAGCCAGTCACCAAAGAGCCTGTGGCTTGATTTGGCCAGCTGATATGTGGCAGTGAGTGTAAAGAATGAAGAGTGTGGTTTCTAAATCTCAATATATGGTTTAAGTATTTAAATCTTCTCTATAAAGCAAATGGAAAGGTTCAAGATAGTGGAAAGAGAAACGAAGACCAAAGCCTATTCTAAAGAAGGGCTGGGATCAGCAACGAAGGTGGATCCCGCACAGAAGGAAAAGGAAGAAATCTGTCAGTGGCTGACGGTGAGTGATGCCAGTGTAGTCCAGATGCTTTTCAGTGGGCCATTGCTGATAAAGCTCAGGCCAGCTCAACAAGTCCACTGTTGCTCCCAGTACCCACACATTGTAAGCGAAAAGAAAAAGTAATGTGGTGAGGTATGAAGCCCTACTTTGCTGGGAGCACTACTAGGTTCTTTCTCTGCTTTTTCTTTATTTGCATCGTTTTGTTAAATTTTGGTGGGGGGTGGGGTGGATTGCTTGTTTTATTTTCTCTTTTTTTTTGCATTTTGATGTTATTTATCCTTGGTTTTCTTGTATTTTTTTTCTCCTGCAAGTTTCTTCGGCCTCATTGCTACCTCCTACTTTCCCTGGGATGCCTTACCAAGTTTTACCAAGTTTTGCACTACATAAATATAAGTTGTTTTTATGCACAGGCCTGATGCCAGTAGTGCCAGAACACACTCAGTTCTGAGGCAGTTTTGTTGCTTCTGTCATTCAAGATGTCTTCACCTGCAGTCTTAGTCAGTGGAATCACTGTCCCCTTGTCTTTCCACAAGTGCAGCTGCAGAGGGCAGTAACCAATAAAAAACGTGCATGGAGGAGGGTGTAATGAACTAACCATCAGTCAGAGTCCACAAGGGATGTTAGGTGGATTTAGCTGACTCACAGTTAAATGGTCTGTGTCATTATTATGTTATCATCCTTATTATGTTGCCTTCTAATTAGCTGGAATTATTAAAACATACAGATCAATGGAAATATTGGATTAAAAAGACAGACTCCACAAATCTGGAATTGAAGAGGATAGCCTGAGAGTTGATAAACTGAATTTCACTGATTTCATGACTAGTTGGTATGTTGGGACGTGGGGTTTGTCCTTTGCCTACGAAACTTTACAGTTATAGTTATTTTAATCAACCTGTTCACACACACTATAGCATATATCGGGCAGGTGGGGCTTGAACCCAGATCTAATGGCCCTGATGTAAGGTCACTACTTCTGCACTACAAGACACATCTATGTTGTAGCTACAGATAATTGTAAACAACCTGTTCAGATATGTAATGACACCCCGAGAAAAGGTAGGACTTGAATCTGGATCTTTTGGCTCAGAGAGAGGGACGTCACCACTGCAAGAGTACCAAAAAAAGCAATCACAACGGGATCCAAACTTGTAATATTCTGATAACATCACAATCCACCCCAAAGTCAAATGCATTAGGCCATTGGACCATCAGATTTAATGGCAGAGGCAGCAAATGCTTTGTTTTGTGGCTAATGAGCAGTAGCAGAGGATGATTTGAACCCATTGAGCTCTGGATTATGGACTCGGCATGTTTTCGCTGCACCACTCTGCTAAAATTAACTAGCTGGTTTGGACATGTAATGACACAACCCAGGCAGGTGGCACATGAACTTGGATCTACTGGTCTAGAAATAGGGTGATATTTTCTAATTAACTTGATCAGAGATGTTATGACACACCACTGGAGCAGGTGGGATTTGAACCTGGGCCTCCTGGCTCCAAGGTGGAGACCACTGCGCTGCAAGACCCATCTGAGTTGCGATTATCTCCCTACTGACTTGACAGCTAAATGGCAGATTAGTGTATGACCTGCTTGTCTTGCTGTCTAATAAGGCCTTTTGATGAGCAGCCCTGTAAGTAAATTATGTAAAATATTGACTTTTGGAGAGGGATTCTAATTAATTGTGCAAACCTATTTTTTCAAGATCTGTCTTTCATTTCAGAATACGATAGACACATTAAATATGCAGGTGAGTCAGTTCAGCTAATTTTATTTTGAATCTCTTTTAAACACAGTTAATTTGTTTTTGAACCCTAAGCAATGTAATTCAAATATTTAAAGATAATCATGTTTTTGTTCCCAGGTTGACCTCTTTGAAAGTGAAATGGAAACTTTGTCTGCAGTGACAAGGAAAAAGAAAGGTGAAAAAGAGGTAGGAATTAAATAAATACTTGAGTACTCGGCCCACCATTACTGAGAGACCCTGAGTGTTATTGCATGCTCCTGCAGTACCTTGTGCAAAGATACCACCTGTAATTATGTTGAATGCAACATCAGGCTTTCTGCATATTCATTTTGTGACTGCGATTTTCTTTACCTTGTTAACTGTAGTTTTCTTCACATGTCAACTGTGGCCATGTTGTTAATTATGGCAATTTCCAGTTTATTTAGCAAGTCACAGTTGTCACAAGAATGAATTGTTAACGTGTCTCAGTTTTTTCCGATTAAACATTGGAGAGACTTGAAGTCATCATCTTCAGTCTCTGCCACAATTCTGTCACCTTTCTGATCATTCTGAGCAACTGAACCAGTTGTTTGCAATCTTGGCACCATATTCAACCTGCAGTTGAGCTCCTAACTTCCTTCTGTTTCTTACTAAGATTGAACATCTTCACTGCTTTCAGTCCTTAAATGCCTCGTTTTTAAAATTCTTAACGTTGCTTCTATAGCCTTCCATACTTGACCCTGCCTATTTCTGAATTCATTTCCAACCCAACAACCTTGCCTCTCCTGGGCCCAACTCAAGCTCTTATGAACCTTTCATTCTCGTAGGTTTTATCTTCTCGACATCTGTCCTTATAAACTCCCTTGCCTCCCATCTGTCACTCCCTATAAGGCTGTCTTCTTTAATGAACCTGTCATCAATTCCTCCTAATAGTTCCTTATCTATTTCATAAAATCAGAACTAAAGGGGACTTGCAGCCTGTTGTGTCCGTACCAGCTCTCTGTAAAAATCAGCCCAGCTAGTCCCATTGTCCTTCCGTGTAATTTTGGAATTTTAGTCTCTTCTTGAACGCCAACAGTGTCCGTTTTTGTCAGATTGTGCCTCTGGAGCATTGACAAATGTTTTTCTATGCTAACAGTTCTATATAAATGCAATCATTGAAGATTTTAGTAAAAGAAATTGCCTAAATCTTTGTTAAAAGAACCTTAAAATTTTCTTCACAAGAATTGTTTACCTCAGTACTTTTAATAAATGTGTTTTCAAACAGCTTTTAGGTCAGCACTGTGATTGCTGTACATACTATTTGATTTGTCATATCCAGTTTAAAAGGTGCATCGTGGCTTTTCTGCATGGCAGCCAAGCAACAGAGGATTGTTTGCAGAGGTGTGTATGACCTCACCCAGGGATTCATGTCAGAAACTCCCTGTGAAGCAGAAATATGTCATGGATTTTAGGCTGTGTCAGCTTGGCACAGATCGAGGCACCCTGACCTTCAAGCCAAGCACATAATCCAGGCTAGCACTAAACTGCAGTACCATGGAGTGCTGGAGTGTCAACTGGGCATTATCCTGGATGAGACATTGAACTGAGTCAGCACTTTCTTACTCAGGTAGATATCCAACATTCTACAGTAATTTTTGAAGAAGAACAGATATTTGTTCCAGTGACCTGACCAGAATCCATCCTTCAACTAATAACTCCAAAACAGATTAACCGACCATTTGCCACGCTGCTGTTTAAGGGACCTGACTTTGTATAATTTATCCACTACTCCTGCCTATAAAACCACAGTAACAGCACTCTGAAAGCAATTGCCTGAGAGGACGAGAAAAGTGAAAAAACACGTTGTTGTGATAAGAATCATAACCATGGACTATTTATATTTTGATAGCCTATCTTATTTCAGAGATTGTGTGTAAACATCCACTAATCTTGGAAATAATAATGTGGTCTTTTTCAAGTCTGATTTTCTACATCTGAACTGATTGCTTAGCCCTTTATTAAACCCATGGAAATCTTTCTGCAGAAACAAGACAGGTTAGAAGAATTGAAGCAACACATCGAGAGGCACAGGTATCACATTAAAATGCTGGAAACTCTGCTGCGCATGTTAGACAACAGCACAATAGAAGTGGACCAGATTAAGAAGATCAAAGATGATGTTGAATACTATGTTGATTCCTCTCAGGACCCGGACTTTAAAGAAAATGAATTTTTATACGATGATCTTGATCTTGAGGAGATAGGTAAGAGTATTCTCATTTTGCTGCATGCCAGGTGGCTCTCCTGCAACCAATGGCAGAGCTACTCTAAGCTGACCAATGGGAGTCAAGTTTTACTGGCTAAGTCAGAGGTGTGTGTACCCTGTGCCTCTATTTAGAAGAAGACCTACAGCTTGAGGAGTTTCTACCTGTTCAGTTTGGGCTTGTCTGAGTTGGAGATTCCTCCCTCAGATTTCTTTTTTGGTTCAAAAGATTTGGTGTGTCTTATGCTCTTTGTGCCATGTAAAACAGTCAAGAAATACTCGGTGGAGCTGGTAACAAACGGTTTAGAATGCATAACGAAGGGTAATCGGTGAGCTCGAAGGCTCGTATTTAATTGTAGAAGCTGTAAACCTACTGATTATAGTGTCTAAAGTTGGTTACTGCTGTAGGCTGGCAGTTCATTGCGTTGCAAGGTGAATTCAAATAGATCACTATTTTAGTAAAAGTAATATTGATGTGATAGTCGTTCCCATGAATGATAGTGCAGGTGGAGCAAAGAGCAGAGTAATAGAAAGCCTAAGAATTCATAGATCTAGCAAGTAGACACAAAGAGAGCGCAAGATGTTCTGTTGGAAAATTTGGTAAATTCCATTCAGACTAAAGGAACAGGCATGATACAAATAATGTATTCATTACTGAGTAAGGTAATTTGAATGGAGTGGTTGACTGGATAGCATACTAATGGGAATCAGTCATTTTGTAATTAGCAAATGTTTACTAATAACATGGTTAGCAAATGGTTGGCAGCGGTTTGGGATAATTCTCAGAAATTAAATGCAAAGAGTTAAGCACAAGAGCTATCTGAAAAAGAGTGATAAACAAAAGTTGTGATTTTAGCAGAAGCTTCTAAACTACCAAAGCCTGAGCACAATGTATGATGTAACAAGATTCTGGATTGGCTAGTTTGTCTTGGGAAAAAGTTTAAGTGCAGACTGTGGTTGGCTGGTGTGTCACTGACAAACCAGCCATTTTTATTCACTGCAGCTGAGTCCTGCTAGCCAATCAGGGACACAATTAAATTAACTAGTTTGGCTTAGAATACCTAAATTGGTGTAGGGTTTAGAGGAAGTTTCAGGTGATACCTAAAGGGTGTGTGGAGAGTTAGGCCAGTAGGCTTGTTAACACTGCTGAGTAAAGAGGGACTTGCTCCTTTCTACTATGTCTCAGTAAGATTACTGTGCTCTGTGGATATATAAGAGCCTGAACAATTACATTCTGATTGTAATGGATTTCATTCCATTTTTCCAGCACAAACCTCAATAATGGCAACATCACCAGCAAGCAATAGTAACAGCAATGTGGAAGATGAACTTTTTAACCAATGTAACAGCACTCCCACCTCTACAACCTCAAGTTCTCCTGTCCCGCTCAGTCCAGCCAATCAGTCTGTGGTGAGTAATTATGTTTTCCAATAAATGTGGACATAGAAACAGAAGATCAGATCACTCTCACTGACATCTGCCTCACTCAGTCTGGAAAGAGAATACTGCCCATTTAGGAAGTGGCTGTGAAGGCTGACCAGGACTTTATATTGATCAATGCACTGCATCATCAGATCCCTCCTCTAATTCAGTGGACCATAGTTGGGTAAACTTACTGTTGCATTTTAGCTGATAGTGAGTGATGCTATAGTACCAATGAAGTAATCAGCCTCACTTAATTGTTCTGTGTAAAGTGCTGGTTAGACATTGATTTTCAATATAATGGTATATGCTCCAATTACTTCATTTTAATTTAGAATTGAGCCACTACACTTGGAGCAAGATTTTCTCTAGCACACCTCCTAGATGACGTTTGCTGGGCTGCCCTACAGGCAGCAATGTGCTGCAAGGACATCACCTAAATAGGGTACCCTGTGTTGAACATTGGGTGTTTTGCCGTTTGATTGGGTCTGTCACTGGTAAGTCTGCTTTTCTCTACTCATGGCCTTTGGCCAACATTGGAATGTCTTGGAAATTTGGCCCACTGATTTTTTTTTTCTTTTGAACCTCATTATGCCCCTACCCACCATTTCAGAGATGTCTTACTCTGGATGCAATCTAGGTGGAACTTGAGTTTCTTGCTCCTGTGTAGCTTTGTCCTGTATGAAGGGAGTACGTTAATCCATGGAATCATTGCAGTATTGAAATTTTTACCAGTGCTTTCAGTGCTAATTTTGAAATGCTTCATCTTCACAGGAAAATCACGAGGATGAACGGAAGCGGAGTAGGTCAGACAGCGAAATGAGCTTGGTCAGTTTGCTTTTCAAGGAAGTAAATTTCACATTTGTTATAGAGAATGCATGTCATCAAACCAAGTTCCATCTTGTATAGCAAGCGTATTAACTGCGATTGCAGGGACAAGAAAAATGGTTATAGATTGAATTAATTTGTATTCATTCATGGGATGAGGGCATCAATGGGATGTGCAAAAAAAATGCTGACCTAGCTAGAGGGCAGTTAAGAATCAACCACATTACTGTCATACACCCTCTAGACCAGGAAGAATAGCAGCTTCCTTCCCTAAAGGATATTAGTGAACTAGATGGGTTTCTCTGATATTTGTTTCAGACTTGTAATTGTGATTTTTTTTTTTAAGAAAATCAAATGACCATCTGCTGTAGCAGGATTTAAACTCGGGTCTCTAGAACATTACCTGGGTCTCTAAATTAGCAATTCAACAATAGTACCACTAGGTCATCTCCTCCCTATATATCAATTGTAGCCCGCACTGTGTATTACAGTATGATGGGGTTGGAGCTTAAAATTGAGAGAGTCTTGTTACAACTTTACAGGATGTGGGTGAGGCTGCATCTGGTGTACTGTGCAGTTTTGATCCCCACTTCTAAGAAAGGATGCACTAGTATTGGTGGTAGTTCAGAAGAGATTCCTAGGGATATATTGTTCTCGTGAAGACCAGTTAAAACACGTTACACCTTTATTCATTGTAGTTTTCAAGGAAGAAATGTGATCAAAATTGAAATGTGCAAAAGTCTAGGGTTCTTGACAAGATAAATGTTGAGACAATACAGTATGGATGTGGAGGACCACAGCAGACAGGCAGCATCAGAGGAGCAGGAAAGTTGACATATGGGTAGGGACCCTTCTTCAGACCCAAAAGTCAACTTGCATGCTTCTCTGCTGCCTGGCCGTCTGTATTCCTCCCAGTTCCATATATTTTGCCTCAGACTGCAGATGGTGGAGTCAATCTCCAAGGTAAATGTTGAGATGTTTCTGCTTGTGGCGAAGTCTCAAGCTATAGGGCGTAATTAGTCAACAAGGGGAAATCTTGGCTAAAAGTGAGATGCAAAGGGGTTTCTCGAGACTCACGAAAGTCTGGAATTCTCTACCCTAGAGAGTTTGAGAGGTTAGAGGGAGTAGGTAGATCTTTAAAATATCGGAGTTGAGGGCCGTGAGAGTTGAGACCCTAAGTGGGACCTTTTCCAGTCACTATTTATTGTCTTCAAAGTTCAGGTCGGGGGTGAACAAATCTTTGCCTGTAGTAGTACCTTAAGTGCTACTGGGAGATATAGGCCACAAATCCAAGAGCATTGTGTGTGTATTTTTTTCTGTTGCTTTGTCCTGAAAAAACATTCAGTTTGCATTTTCTAATAAAAGTGAAGTACTGGAATATTGAACACTTGAAAGAAAACAGGGAGAAACTAACAGGTCTGTCTCTACCTGTGGAGTTACTGTTAGTTACTGTTTCAAGTGTAATATGCCTCATTTCATCTCCAAAGTGTCATACTGGACTTGAAATGTTTATATCTTGCTTCTCTCTCCACAGATGCTTCCAGACCTGAGTTTCTCCAGCACTTTCTATTTTTATTTCATTTTCCATTTTGTATCCTTCAGGCAGCAGGTTAATGTTCAGAATTTGCTCTCTTAGCATTTTAGATCTGAATGCTCCTCCTGTTGTGCTCTACTGGATGCATACTGAAATGCCCCCTACTCTGAGGGACTGCAATGATCGTTGAGCCTTGCTATATCTGTCTTGTATCATTCCTTAGATAACAAAACATGAACTTCACCATTTCCCAGTTTCTAATTATGGAATTAAGTGTGCCTTAAAAATGTTGTGGATGCTGTGAGTCCAAAATAAAAACACAGGAGGAAGAAAGATCTGTGGTTGGCTTAAGATTTCTTGTCTTTTAATCACCACTTGCCTTGAATTTACACTTCTCCATTTTCTTTCCATCCTCAGTCTCCTGCAAAGGTTCTTGGCAGCAAGACTCACCATGGTAACAATCTCCCTCCATCCATTTCTATTTCCCAGAGTGCGCAGGGGTTGAACAGCACAAAAACGCCGACCCTGCCCTCGAATGGATCCAGCAATGGGGGAAACAAACTGCTTCAATCTAGCAAGACCTATTCTCTGTAAGTGCAGACGCTTTGTCTTGTCCTACTGTTGACCTTTAGGAATTGATGCTATTTTTAACACCTTTTTAGTGCTATAAAAAGTCTCATTGTTTACTATGGCCATTTTAAGTAAGAGAGGACAGCACGTAAGCATCATACTTCTAACGCCCACTGGAGAATTTACCCATTCATTGAATTAAAGAAGCGAACGGTGTACTTGTAAGTTTTTGAGCCCAGCTTCAGTCAGTCGATAGCATTTTTTGCATTAGAGTCAGAAGGTTAAATTCAAACCTCTGGAGTTTCTGTCCAAAATCATAGGTTGACATTCCAGCGCAGTAGTGAAGGAGCCCTGTTCTTTCTGTTTTCTTTATTGTGGAGATTTAAACTGAGACCACATCTAATCTGATCAATGAGTTGTTCAAAGATCTTGTACATTTATTTGGAGTGTTTTTACAATATTCTGTTTAACTTTTCTTCAAACGATGTGTTCAAAATTGGATAAGCACCCTCACCTCTCTGCTATTTATATGTAAAGGAGCTGCTGTATTTAGTTAACTGGATTTCCAAGCATTTTGCTAAGTGTGAAGCTCTTTTGGAGATGAAGCCTGAAGGATGATATATCTGACTGTACAGGATTTCCTTAGTATGTATGCACTGGATTGGCAGCTTCAGTTGCAAAGTGAATCCTGAAGTGTGGCTCGCAATCGCTGATATCTGTTTATTTTCTGGTACTTGGGTTCTGAATCTGGTCCAGACAAATTATTGAAGTATTTCCCTCTCACTGTGATCATCTTAAGTGGTGAGTATTGGTGAAACTGTTCACCATGCAACACCAATCCTGTTTATCCCAATAAACAGAAATGCAAATTTCAAGCAACAGCAATATCAATGATGTGTGAAGGGGCACTGATTAGTTGGCAAGTCAAGTCTGAAAGGCAATGTTGCTATAGAGAGAGCAGTGGAAAACTGTAGACTTCCTAAGCTGGGTATTCAGGAAAAAAAAGGCACAAGGCTGTGGAGATTGGATCTCTGGATATAAATTTTTATTTCTAGCAGGTGCACATGAGCCCTGTTGTAATTTCTGAAATGTGTTTAAGCATTTGACTCAGTTCCTTGTAGAAATTAGCCCCCTGTATGGTCTTGGCCAGGAGTTTCAATATAACTGGGTCTACAGTGTTGAATGTGCAGTTATTCAGCACTAAATGACAGCTTCAGTGATTTTTTTTTTGTTTTAAGATGTCTAAGGTGGAATAAGTTTTCATTGAGGATGGCCAATCAATTTATTTTCAGTTGGATTTGTACAGATCAGTGTTTGCAGAAACCTTCCCAGCCCACCTCCCTCCAGTGAATTAATTGTGCAGAGACCAGAGAAAGGAAGGTTTTGTGTAGTGTGCTATTTGTCCTCTGAGATGGCTGGATGTCCCTGTTGATCTAAGAGATGAGTATAGAATAGCTATTTGGTGTTGTGTTCCAGATTCCTTATTTGGACATAAGGCCCATTTGCATTGATTTTCTTTAAGATTGTTCCAGTTCTGCTCCCAAATGATCCAGGTTTGTTCCTGTATGACCTTATTCTGACATCCTTTCTTCCAGGCCCAAACCTGTGGCCTCCCTTTTGTATGAAAAGTTTTAATTGCAGTAATTTGTCACTGAAAATTATAGTTTGGTTCCAATCAGGAAGAAAATGGTGAGTGCCTCCTGGCCAAAAGGAGGTAAATATTTGGAATTTAACAATATTGCAGTGTAATTGTAAGGTTCTTGAAACTTGAGATTCAATCTGAGGCCTGATGCTGAAATTTGAAGCTTGAGGCTGCTTCATCATTGCTTAAAACATGAAATTATTTACATTTCTTCTTGTGTTTTGGAAAGAGACTTGTTTGCCCCAGAGTAGGAGTGTTGAGCTGTGAGCAAACACTGACAAAATCTTGTGCTTGCAGTCAAGGTAAAGATGTCTAACCTTTAAAATTAGGACTAGGTGGTTCAGGGAAGTATCAAAGCATGTCTCTCAAAAGATAATTAAATCTGGAAAGTTCTGTTGTTAAGATTAGGTGTGGTTGGGAAAGGGGTTTAATTGAAAACTCAGATTTGAGATTTTTAATAATTTTAGAATATTAAGGGTTGCAGATATGGATTTTCTTAATTCTCTCTCAAGATGTGGGTGTGGCTGCTGGCTAGGCAGCATTTATTGCCCATCCCTAATTGCCCAGAGGACAGTTAAGAGTCTGGAGCCATGTAGGCCAGACCAGTTATAGTCAGCAGAAGAACATTAGTGAGCCAGCTGGTTTTGTGACAAGCAATGATTCCATGGCCATCATTAATGCCACCAGGCTATTACCTCCCCAATCTTAGATGGAGGCAAGCCATGATCTCATTGAACATGACACAAGTACGAGGAGATGAATGATCATCTGTTCCTGTAGAAGGTGATGAGTCAGGCAAACTTCAAGAAGTAGACCTGCCTGGAAGCATGTTTTTAAGAAAGCAATTTGAAGCCAAAATTCAGTACCTGTGGCACTGGTGCAAAGTAGACTAGGTAGGTGGCATTAGGGAATCAGTAGCCTGCTTGAACAATAGATTGAGGCTCCCTCCTTTTGATTAATCCAGTAATTTGAGTGAACAGCTTATCATTAATGTTTCTTCTGCTTTGCAGGACACAAGGAACAAATTCGGTTTCTGCCTATGCAGCAGCTGTGGCAGCAGGAACCACCACAATCAATACCACCAGCTCATTCCAGTCAAGGCCTGCCAATGCTGTGCCCATTCCCACCAGCAAGCAGCAAAACGGAACTGCAAGTATGTGCCTGATGTCACTGCACTTGTTTAATGTGATAAGTATCCCTTTTCAATGTTTTTCTGGCCTTGATGGTGTAAAATTGAATAGCACCATCCATTGCATTAACCTTCCCCTCCTAGATCCAATCTTGTCTGATAGGCTAAAAGCCTCTTGTGATGAGTCCCACATCAAATCCATTTATGATGGTCTCAAGCCACAACACAGCTGACCCTAATTGACACAGTTGGGGAGGTAATGAGTTTTCAGACTGGTTCAGAGAAGAGTTTTCTTCTGAAATTTGGGCTGACATATGTTATTGGAGCATGTTGATCCTATAAGGTCTTTGTAGTATTTCCTGAATACATACTACTTAGGATGTAACTGATCCTCCACCTATTGTCTGGGGTGATGCTTAGATTGAATTCCGTCTCTTTTGATTTCAGGTTATAGTGCAGTGGTTGCTGAGAACAGTGTGGAACATCAGAACAACTACAGTCTTCCTTCCAGTACAAACAGCCAGCCAACTGGCTCAACACCCATACAGAATAATGTGTGAGTACTGCTGTCCAAGCTTGTTCTTCTGTACTTTGCATCAGCCCTGTGGTGAGCAGACTGTTTCATTAATTTCTCTAATACTGTTCTCACCATCTTCCTCACAACATCCTGATTGAATACTGCTAGGTCTTTCAGAACCTGACCAAAGAAGTGGTTTTTCCGTAGTTTGATATTAATGAGCTTGAGGATCAGAAACCCCTGTGTGGTTCAATCCACCCGAGTTGTGAAATCAAATCTATCACAACTTGTGCCTAAAATTTAATAATAACCTGAAAGCTCTTATAGTTGCCTCTCTGGGTCTTCATGGAACCCAGTTTGCACCTGGATGACTGACTGATTATTTCTAAACTGGCCTTGTAACCTGCTCCGTTGTTAGGGTGGGATTTGTATTTGGAGAGCAAACTTTCAAAAGCTTTGAGTTTGTGGCAGCCTCTGCAAATGAGACATACAATTGTCTGATGTACTTGGCTAAATGAGGTGATTAGTTGATGTAGATTAGAATGAATACGACATCTTCATGCGCTGCCACAAAAGTTTTTTTTGATCTAATTTATTAATGATAGCTTTAACTGTGTGTCATTGCAGAAAAGAGCCAGTCAGCGTATCTGTGGCCAGCACAACGAACATCATCCCTGTGCTTGCTGCCAGCCAGGTCAACACTCAAGCCTCAAACTTCTCTGATCTTAAACCAACACCAGCCCTGATGAATGGCCCCTTACCTTTCGTCTCCCAGGATTTAAAGGTAAGTACAAAATGGGAGGAGATGGGCCAGGTGAAGACATTCCACAATACTATATTTTTTCTTTCAAAAGCTGCATAGTTAAGGAGATGTGTGCTGTTTTCCTGACTGCCTTCAGTGGAACCCTGTGTTTGTTGCTATACCTCGGTGTCCTTGTGGGATAACATTCTCGTCAGCTGCTCATTGTGGTTATCAATGTGTGAAAATGGCAGCCATCACCCCAGGCAGCATTCCATCTAAGCTGTGCCCCTGTGTCTGCATACAGCAATCTGTGAGCCACCCCCATTCACGGCTTTGATTTCCATGCTGTGTGTGGACCTTGGAGGTCTGCACGAAGGAGAAGATAGCTGGAACGCTGGTCTTGAATTCAATGGAGTTCAATCAGCCTTGTGACATGCTTTATTTGGCAATCTAATGCTGATTTTTACTTTTTACCCCATAACAAATAGGAGCAAAGGTAGGTGATTTAACCCATTAAGCTTGCTCCACAATCAATAAGACTGTGGCTCATCTGAATATGGTCTCAACCTTATAAGACAATTCCTTCAATCTAGGAATCAGCCTATTGAACCTTTCCTGAACTGCTTCCAAAGCAGGTGTATCCCTCCCTAAATAAGGAGACCAGAATTGTAGTACAATCTTGCCAGTGCCACATGCAACTGTGTTAAGACTTTCTACTTTTTATAATGTATTGACTCTTGCAATAAAAGCCAATGTTCTGTTTCCTATCCCAATTAGTTCCTGGACCAGCACGCTAACCTATTTTTGTGTTCTTCCTGGTCAAGGGTACCCACTCTCTCTGCTGCAGCATTCTGCCGTGCATCTCCGTTTAAATATTCTGTTTTCTAGTCTTCCTGCCAAGTGGACAAGCATGAAATTTTTTTCATGTTTGTCATTTCTTGCTAGCTCATTTTATCTGATCCTTTTGACTCTTCACATCCTCCTCACACTTGACTTTCCTATTTACCTTTGTTTCAAGTTTAACTACAATACAGAGATAGTAGGAACTGCAGATGCTGGGGAATCCGAGATAACAACATGTGGAGCAGGATGAACGCAGCAGGCCAAGCAGCATCTCAGACGCAGGAAAGCTGACGTTTCGGGCCGAGACCCTCCTTCAGAAATATTTCTGAAGAAAGGTCTTGGCCCGAAACGTCAGCTTTCCTGCGTCTGAGATGCTGCTTGGCCTGCTGCGTTCATCCCGCTCCACACGTTGTTATCTCGAATTCTCCAGCATCTGCAATTCCCATTATCTCTGCTTTCAGTTAATGTGTGGTCAATCACACTGTTAATATCAATCCTTATGGCTAAGAGGTGTTGGCTCTTAATTGGCTGTGCGCATATATAGGGACCACCTGTAAATCTGAGGATGGTGATGGGGAAGGAACTGGAAGACTGAATCAATGAAGGTGTCTAGGCTTCTTGTTTTCGTGACTGCTTGGATTTGAATCCATACTTTTGGGCAAGATTCAAACCTGTATTTCTGTTACTATAGATCACAGGACTCAGACTGTCATCATAGAAAGCTCTCATTTGGATTCGAACGAATGTGTGAAGTTCTTTTTCTGAAAGTTCTTGGAAAATCAGTAATGTTTAGAACATCAAAAATGTGTAAAAAGGATGGGAGATAAGGTGCCATGTTATGTCTTGTATGTGCTTGGCCTAATTCCATATCAAATTTTCAGCAATTTTCTGATCCCTTGGGGTGAACTTGAATCAGAAGGAAGTGCCTAGAAGATGTATGCTCATGTATGTTGCCTACAGGCCAATGAAGTTGTGGTCATCAGTTCGGCAGAGAGCTGTTGTGTGGCCTTCTAGATAGGCCTTGCAAGGAGGAAAATGTCTGAAGCCCTTCAGATCTTTTGTCTAGAAGTGAAGTTTCTGTTTACTACTTTTGTCTTAAATCTTCAATTGCATGAATAGTTGAACTTTTCCATCTAAAAAAACCAATGTGCAACAGATGATATAACCTGTTATGTATCTTGTGTAATCCGGTTCAACATGAGAAGAAACAAAAGGAAAAATTAAATGCCTGTAGTCACTAAAGGGACGATTTTTACACCTAAAGGTTGTTCTTTTTCCCGTTAACTTGCATCAAATACAATTTTTTTTTTCTTTGCGGTTTTATTATATTTATTTGTATTTCCTCTGAAACGGGTATTTTCAATGTCAAAAAGATAACCAGAGTTTGCAATATCTCATCTTCCCATCTCAGGCGAGCTTGACTTGCTTTCTAAATGTTCACGGCAGTAAAAATGTGAATAGTAAGTCTCCCACCAACCTGCCTCATAGTACTTTAACATCAAGAACGTTTGCACAGTTTAGCGCTCAATTCATTCCCACAAATTTTGATAGTGTTTCATATCATTTATTCATATTCAGTAGTTTTTGCCATTTAATCTATAAATGTTTGAAAGTATTATGACAGATCTTAAATTTTTCGAATACAGTTTGATAAATAATGCAGATTTAGAATGTCTAACTTGATGTGCTTTTTTACAAGGTAATTTCTCTTGCATGCTGTAGTTGCTGAAAATTCTGCACTGACCGTGTATGTGGTTTCAGAGTCTAAGACTTGTGCAGTTTACGTTTTTGACGTTATTACTACCCATCATTGCTAGTTCATGTCCCTAGACTAGTAATCCAGAGGCCAGACCAATGTTTTGGCACATGGGTTCAAATCCAATGGCAGCTGGTAGAATTTAAAATTAATAAATCTGGAATTTAAAGACACAGATCGTAAAACTACCATAAATTGTCATTTGAAAAACCGTTTGGTTCTCTCCTTCCTTTGGGGGAGGATCTGCTGTGCTTGGTTGTCTGGCCTATGTGACTCAGACCCACAACACTGGTTGTCTTTTGATCGCCTTCTGAAATGGCCTCAAGCCGCACAGCTCAAGGTCAGTTAGGGATGGACAGTGAATGCTGGCCCTACAACCAATGCCCATAGCTGCAAGTGTTCTTTATTTTTTCAGATGTTCTGTGAACAGAATCTACAGCTTTTATTTGGATATCATCAGGATGACTTGGTTTCAGACCTCCTTATAATCTTTTATCCCAGCACGGACAGAGCTGAACTGACTGCCCTTGACATCAAAGAGCCTTAGTAAAATCGATGGAAATTGGGCAACGGCTACAACCAGCCATCTTAGTTTTAGGATTTTGCTACAGGACTTCATCTTCATCACTTACCTCCTTCCCTCCATCAAAAGGTCAGAAATGGAGATGTTCGATATTTTGCACCGATCTCTGAGAAACTGAAGCATTCCACATCCATATGTAGTGAGTCAGAAGTACGTGACACTAGGTTATAGTCCAACAGGTTTATTTGAAATCACAAGCTTTCAGAGCCCTGTTCCTTCGTCAGGTGAAGGAGCCTGTTGGACCATAATCTGGTGACATGTAACTTCTGACTTTGTCCACCCTAGTCCAATGCTGCGACCTCCCCATATGAATTAGGATCTTACCACTGATCAGCACTAGCTTGAATTTTGTAAAGTAATTCATGCCACTCAGTGATAGGAAATGACCATCTCTAGCCAGAATGTATGGCTGAACAGATTAGAGGCAGGTAATTCTGCAGTGAGTAACTCCACCTGTGATATGGATTGGGTTCAGAAGAGATCAACAAGGATGTTGCCAGGACTGGCCAGTTTGAGTACAGGAATTTAGGGGTTGAGGGATGATCTTAATGAGGGGCATAGATAAGGTGAATGGCAAAGGCCTTTTCCCTAATGTGGAAGAGATCATATTTTTTAATAGGGGCCATATTTTTAAGGTGAGAGAAGGAAGATTTAAAAGGAACCCAAGGGGCATCTTTGCCACACGGTGGTTCGTGTGTGGAGCGAACTGCCAGAGGAGGTGGTAGATGCAGGTATTGTAACGACGTTTAAAAGACGTCTGGACAGGTTCATGAAAAGGAAAGAGCCAGAGTTATATGGGCCAAAAGCAGACAAGTGGGACTAGTTTAGTTCGGGAAACTTGTCAGCATGGATTAGTTGGACTGAAAGATCTGTTTCTGTGCTGTATGACTCTATCTAAAAGACACAAAGCCAGGAAAGTAATAGAATACAGTCTGCTGGACGAGTGCAGTTCCAACTACACTCAACTCGACACCACTCGGCACAAATTGACCCCCTTGATCAGCACTGCATCCACCACTGGCATGTAATGACTCATTGTGTGCTATATTCCTGATGTGTTACAGCATCTGTTGAAGTTTCCTTCAACAAGTCTTTTCCAAACCTGTGACTTCTGCCACTGAGAAAGGCAAGGGCAGCAGATAAGTTGGAGCACTTGCCTGTCAAGTTTCCCTCCAAGTCTCAAACTTTGTCGGAATTACAGTGTCATGCCTTTACTGTTTCTGCATCAAAATTACGGCACTCCCTTTCTAACACCACTGGGTTTAGCTACATCGCAGTATACTAAAACAGCCAAAATGGAAAGAGACCATACCACCTGTCACGACTGTGCAGGCCCTCTGAAGGAAGTGCTCGAGTGAGTCTGCTTTCGCCACACTTGGGTGGTGCATTCAGGTCCAAACTAGTGACTGCATGGAAAGGTTTTTTCCTCATTGTCATTGCTTCTTTTGCCAGTTCCCTTTAAATTCGTGTCCTCTGATTCTCCATGAAGACTAGCTGTTTTTCTTCCATCTACTTTATCCAGTCCCACAGGATTTGAAAGATTGCTCTCAAATCTCCTAACCACCTCTTCTAGAAGAGACCAATTCCCAGCTTTTTCAATGGGCACATTCACGTGACCGTCACGTGGACTGCAGTGGTTCGAGAAGGAAAATGGTAGGTAGAAATTTCAAATTTGACATGAGCAACAAGTACTATTCATAAATGCTATCAACAATGCTCCCATCCCAAGAATCATTCAGAACTCCATGCAAATACATATAGAAGCATTGAATTATCTAATCTGTTAATTGCATATCAACACTAACCCTTTAAAAATGCTAGAAATAAGCCAACAAGCCTGCTTTGGACAATAAAAATGGCTGATGAAACTGGCGGCATCTCTGGACAGAAAGCAGAGTTAATGTTATAAGTCCAATGACCCTTCGTTAGAACAGTGATCTTAGGTGGCTGGCTCTAAAAAATTTTAATACCTTGTATCTCGGATTGATTTGTAGTACAAATAATCATCCAATAAAGATTATTAGGTGTTGCCAACATTGACAGGCCTAATAAGAGGGGTTTGATTTTGAGGGGTGTACGTGAGGACTTGCCTACAACATATAAAAGTTGATTTTTACCATATTGTCTGTAAAATTCTTCAAGCAGCATTTCCAGAATGCCATACAGTTAGCATTGTGACTACAAGTGTAAATCTCAGCTGCAGAAATTAAACTTGTCCATATGGTTGTATTGAACGAACATTACCCAGAAAGTCAGGTTTTGTTTTGTAGTCAATATTGCAAACTAAATGACTTTGGTAATGGCTTAACATACCGATGACTAACTTTGTAATAAGCTTTGGGTTTCTGCAGTTTTTTTTATCTAAACTAGTCAATGAAGCAGTCCAGTACTTCATGATGGTTGCTAAGTGTTGCAGCGTCGCTTAAATTCCACATCAGAAGCCCCTCCTTTAATGTTTTCGTCGCCTATATGTTGAGTGCCATTTCTACCTTGACATATTGGTTTTTTTGTTTTTTCCATAACCTCTCAAGGAAATTTCCATTTTTGTTTCTGGACTGTCAAAGATACTTTTTTTCTTCTCTGATCTGTCTGAAGTTCTGATCAAGGATTTAGCATCCTGTGGTCATTGTATTTTTTTTGATGTAATCCTCAAACTGAAGGTCATCTTGAGCAGGATCAAGTTACCACTTGAATGTGGTTTTATAAGTTCAGCCTCACTCTTTTGAGGAGGCTGTACATGAAAAGACCTGGCAGCGGTTTTTGTTTGAAAGGGTAAGGACTGTTGATTAGAATGTTAGGGTGTGTTAGGTCATAATCTGTGCATCTACAAGGGTTGTATTTTAAAGATAAACTCCAGATCATGCCCAACTCGCAACTAATTCAGTGTGGGCTCTCTCCCAGTGACCAGCTTGTTGCAGCATCTTACTCATCCAAATGGTTTGTTTTTTGCTTTTATGAGGAAACTTGTACTTGTTGTGAATAAGCAAGTTTTTAACTTGGCCCCTTTTTCCACCTCTCAACCACTGCCCAATTTACTACTTAGTGCTGGTTCTGATCTTGCTTGCTTCATTCTTTGTTCTCCTTTCTGGGTGCTCCACTAGGCAGCACTGTTCCTTTTCAGGGATCCATAATAGGACTAGTGCAAAGTCTAGGTTGGTGCTGCAGCATTGTGCTGAGAGGATTCTGCACTGTTGGAAGTGCTGTCTTTCAGATAGTAATTGGGCATAAAAGATTCGGTGTCCTTGTTCAAAACTCTTTCCTAAAGCGGTACCCGAAGGATCAGATTGATCTTAATTGCTATTAGCAGAGTGATACTGTGTGCAGAAAATCACTTTAAAACCACTCCAGACTGTTCATTGTGAGGCAATTCAAAAATGTTTTAAGTTTTTAACCTTCTGTCCATTTTAACCTGTACTTAATTTCTGCTCATACAGCAGGCTCCAGAGACACTCAGCTCTTTAAAAAGCATGGCAGAACGAGCAGCTGTGAGTGCAGGATTGGAAGAACAGGTTCAGTCTTTGCATTTGAATGAGAGAGGTGAGCAGTTGCCTACTAGCTATTCTCTAAAGGGTATGGGAAAGGAGCAGCATGTTTAATGTCATTCTTATTAGCTCTGGTCATGTGCCCATGGGCAGTTGGGTCAAATTAACACACCACGTGCCTGTAGTTGAGGATAGGGAGAGTTAGCTGGCTGGGGCAGAGGGTTGGTGAGTTAACGGAAACTGGGAGGGCCGGCTGAGTGAGTTGACTGCAGAGGCAGTACACAATAATTATCTAAAATAAAACAAGAACTGTGGCTGGTAGAAATCCGGAAGCAAAATAAAGATTGCTGGAGAAACTCAGAATTACTGACAGCATCTGTGGCAAGACAAAGTGTTAACATTTCGAGCTCAGTGAGTGATTCATCTTCAGACCCAGACTTGAAACGTTAACCCTGTTTGTCCCACCACAGATGTTGCTAGACTGGCTGAGGTTCTCAGCAATTTTTGTTTACACAATAATCATCCTCTCTTTTGAGTTGAGCCATTGACACAATGAAAAATATTGGTTTCCGAAAGGTAAAGTCGCTGGCTGTATGTTAAACTAGATCTGAATGGAGCCCAATCTGTCCGTAATCCACAAGAAAGCAAATATGTGAGTGGCCTGTATGTCTAACTGAGGAGGGGGTGGGGGGGGAGCTGAGAAATTTCTGAACACCTCTGTCATGTTCAGACCAATGTTTAATTATTCTAGCATGCAGCCCATTAATCCTGCTACCCTGATGCTGCATGGCCAGTTCTTTTTGTTTTTAAAAACTAACATTTGCTCTTTACTACTCCCATGTAATATGAACTAGGGCAGCACCATCTGAGCAATAGGATTACAAGAAACTAGACTACGGTGCTACCTGGATAACAAAGGAGCATTGTGGCTGGTTTAGAGGGATGACTTGCTATTGTTTCTTTAATCTATTTCTAATTGGAACTTTCCAAAAAGTACATTTTAATAAAGGTCAAACTTAAAAAGGGATAATGACTATTCAAAAATTTGCAATCGTATGAAAAATGTATGGAAAATCCAGCCAAAGTTAGCATTTTATTGTTGCATTGTGCAGTCGGCAAGACATTAAATTATCCTGGTCTCTCTGCAGTTGGTTGATACCCAGCTCAGCATTGACTCTTCAGTGGGTAGCAGACTGAGATCTAGGGCACATTCAGCTGCTTTCTTGTAGCTTCAAGCAGTCGCCTCAAAAGCAGTCCAGTTAGGAGTTGGGAGCAGCTTGAGTAGTGTAAGAATGTTTTTTTAAAAAATGTTTGATTTATGTTTGGGCCATGAAATTTAAATATTGACTAGCGATGAACTTGATTCTCTTGATGTGATTGTGGTATGTTGGTCGATCTTTGAGGGTAAGATGTGGTTTGTTTCTTTTAGTTATGAGTTATTTGTATATCTAACCTCATGATCAGACTGGCTTCTGGCCATCTGCATCCATTGTTAGTCATTCTAGGCAAAAGATAAAGTTGTTCTATTTAAGATATGCGTTAAAAGTGTGGGGTTTTTCCCTCCCCAGATCTCTTCAACACTCCATCAGCACAGAGCAACTCAATGTCTTCGAATGTTCCACAAACAACAGAAGTTCATCTTCAGCCAATGCTGGGTGTGTGCCCTCTGAGCCCAGTACATCTATCTAAGGACCAAGAATACCAGCTGCACATGGTGGAATCAGCCTGGCTTCATATGCCTCATCCATCAGACTCCGAGAGGATACGGTCAGTAGCAGGTCGAGTTAGAAAAAGATGAATCTAGGGAATAAACTACAAAATGTTTGTCAGCTTGGTATCTAGTTATGGGTTTGAGAATTAATTGAAGCTATGCTCTTTGAACAGCGAGTCTATTGTATTTTGTACTCTACATCCCACTAATTCTATCTATTTTCTGTGTAATGTTTAGCATGGTGGTTACTGTAGTTATTGGAATAAGAACTGAGAAGATATACTGAGAAATGAACACTTTGGATGTTGAAGAATTCTGTTTTCAGTGGCTGCTTGTAAAAACAAATCTAAATTCAAGTCTTTTATGAAGCTTTACTTTTCAACACGTTATAAATTGTTTTCTGCTCACACGTTACATTGAGGTAGAATTGTCTAAATGTCATGATCAGACTTGTCTGCTGATCAATCTCCTTGAGTGCTGCATAAGACTTATATATAATTGGACCATTCAGAAAGGTCACGGGCAGTCTGATTATGGATTCAGTTTCATGGTTTTGTCTGCCCTTCATAACCCTAGATTCCCTCGTTTATATAAAAGCTTATGTAAAGCAGTCTCCATTAATTTTTTGAGGAAGAGAATTGCATAAACAACCAACCTTCAGAAAGTGGTCAGCTCAATACTGTTGAAAAGTACAATCTCATTTTCTTAAACTGTCCCTCTTAATTGTAGTATTCCAACGTAGGTAATACTAAAGTTGTTCTGAGAAAAGATCACTTGACCTGAAACATTAACTCTGATTTCTCTCCACACGTGCTGCCAGACCTGAGCTTTTCAAGCAATTTCTATTTTTTTTGCCCCTTGGAAACTTGTTTTAGAAGATCACTTATGCTGGCCAGTCAGCGACACATGTCTCACAAGTGAATACAAAAAGAATTCTTCTAAACTCTAGCGGGTATTAAAATTCTTGAGTCTCCAACCCTGGCTTTCACCGGCGAGTGTGTGGTGAGAACGTGAGTCAGGCTGCTCTCGGGAAGGTGAGATTTTTCCTGTTTAAAAATCTGCCTTGTGCAGCAACAGTGGGAGGAATGAGAAACTATTCGAGCATTGGCTAAACCCGAAGCACTACACGTGTAGTGTCTCCTGCCTGTCATCCTCGAACCAAAAAAGAAAAGATTGTGGAAGGTCAGTAAGGGAAGGCTTTTTAAATTCTTCTAAAAATCTAGAGTAGAGAGAATGAAAGCTCGGGCAGTTGCATGTTGTTCTTGCAGGATGTAGGAGGTAAGGGTCACTGCTGGTGTCCCCTCTGACTTTACCTGCAAGAAGTGCACCCAACGCCAGCTCCTCAAAAGCCGCATAAGAGAACTGGAGCTGAACCTGGATGAACTCCAGATCATTTGAGAGGCTGAGGGGGTGTTAGGAGTTGTAGGGAGATTGTCACACCCAAGGTACAGCAAAAAGGTAATTGGGTCACTGTCAGGAAAGGGAAAAGTGAATGGGCAGACAGTGCAGCGATCCCGTACATCTGTTCCCGTCAATAATAAGTATACCATTTTGGATACTGTTTGGGGGGGCTGGCGGGGGTGTGTGCGGGGAGCAGCCTACCAGGGAAAGGCCATAGCGGACAGGTCTCTGGCACTAACCCTGGCCTTCTGTGCCAGAAGGGAAGATGGGAGGGAGAATAGGAGAGCAATTTTAATGGAGGATTCGACAGTAAGACGCACAGACAGGTGGTTCTGTGGATGCGAATGAGACGAACAGATGGTATGTTGTCGCCAGGGTCTGTGTCTCAGATCGTGCCTTCAGGTCCTTAAGGGGGAGGGTGAGCACCCAGATGTCATGGTATGCAATGTTACCAATGGCGTAAGTAGAAAAAGGACATAGAATGTGAAAACAAGTACAAGGACTTACATTGGAAGTTGAAGTCCAGGACAAATAGGATTGTTATCGCTGGATTAATACCAGTGCCACGTGATAACGAGGTAAGAAATAGGGAGAGTGCTGTGGCTAGAAGGCTGGTGTAGGAGGGCGGGCTTCCATTATGTGGATAATTGGAGCACATTCTGGGGAGGGTGGGGCCTGTACAATAAGGACTGGTTGCACCGGAATCAGCAGGGCACAAATATCCTGGGAGGGAAGTTTGCTTGAGCTACACGGGATGGGTTATACTAGATCCGCAGGGGGTGGCGAACTGGATTTGTAATTCAAAGGATGAGGTATTCAGCCTTCTAACGGACACAACAGGGAGTGAGATTGTTAATAAAGAAATGCGGTCGATGGATTGTAATTGTCGACACAGGGATGGGTTGAAATGTGTATACTTCAATGCTAGAAGTATCAGAAATAAGGTGGATGAACTTAGAGCATGGGTCACTTCTTGGAACTACGCTGTTGTGGCCATTACAGAAACTTGGGTAACTCAGGGAGAGGAATGGTTGTTGGAAGTTCTGGGATTTAGATGCTTTAAAAGAAGGAGGTGGAGGAGTGGCATTGCTAGTCAGGGCGAGTATAGCAGCTACTGAAAGGCAGTTCAAGAGTGATACGTTCATAGAATCGGTTTGGGTTGAGGTCAGGAACAAGGAAAGAGCAGCCACTTTGGGTTTTTTTTTAAACAGACCCCCTAATAGTTGCAGAGAAGTGCAGGAGCGGATTGGGAGGCAGATACTGGAAAGGTGTGGAAGTCAGAGTTGTAGTCATGGGTGACTTTGACTTTGCAAATGTTGTTTGGAAACTTTTTAGTTGTAATCGTTTAGCAGGAGCAGATTTTGTCCAGTGCATTCAGGAAGGTATCTATATAGTATGTAGATAGACCAGCCCAAGGAGAGGCCACTTTGGATTTGGTGCTTGGCAATGAACCGGGCCAAGCGTTAGACCTGTTGGTAAGAGAACATTTTTGTGGTAGTGATCATAACTCTGTTACTTTTACAATATTCATGGAAAAGAGTATGTACGTATAGCAGGGTAATGTTTATAATTGGGAGAAGGGTAATTACAATTCTGTTAGGCAAGAACTGGGTAACATAAAATGGGAACAGATGCTGTCAGGGAAGACCACTATAGAAATGTGGAGATTGTGTTTAAGGGATGCATTCTGTGTGTGCTTGATATGTTTGCCCCTAGCAGGCAGGAAAAATGCAGCCAAGTGAGGGAGCCTTGGGTCTCGAGAGGTCAAACAACTGGTTAAGAGGAAGAAGAATGCTTATATAAGATTTGGGAAACAAGAAATGGAAAAGTCTCTAGAGGGATACAAGTTAGCCAGGAAGGAGCTGAAGAAAGGGCTTAGGAGAGCTCTCAGGGGTCATGAGAAAACCTTGGCAGTCAGGATCTAGGAAAACTCCAAGGCTTTTTACATGTACGTGAGGAATAAGAGAATGACCAGAGAAAGGATAGGGCCGATCACGGATTGGAAAGGGAATTTATGCATGCAGCTGAAAGAGATAGGAGCGGTCCTTAATGAATTTTTTTTTTTCAGTATTCACAACTGAGAGAGTCCTGTGTAGGGGCGGACAGTGTGAAACAGGCTGGTAGGCCTGAGGAGGTTGATGCATTGGGAATTTTGAGGAACTTGAGGATAGATAAGTTCTCTGGGCCTGATGGGATTCAACCAAGAATTCTATGGGAAGAGATTGCAGGGTCTTTGGCGGTGATCTTTTGGTCCTTACTGTTCACAGGTATAGTGCTGGAAGATAGGAGAGAGGCAGATGTCATTCCCTTGCTCAAAAAAGGGAGTTGGGATAACCCCAGAAATTACATGCCAGTTAGTCTGTCTTCAGTAGTTGTCAAATTATTGGAAAGGGCTCTGAGAGATAGGATTTACGATCACTTGGATAGGCAGTTTGATTCGTGATAGCATGGATTTGTGAGCGTTAGATTATGTCTCACAAACCTTATTGACTTCTTTGAAGACGTGACCAAACACGTGGATGAAGGTAGAGCAGTGGATGTTGTATACATGGACTTAAATAAGGCGTTGGATAAGGTTCCCGATGGTCGGCTCATGCAGAAAGTAAGGAGGCATGGGATAGAGGGAAATGTGGCAGACTGAGTTCAGAATTGTCTGACCCTTAGACAAGGGTGGTAGTGGACGGAAAATATTAAACCTGGTGCTCAGTTCTAAGTGGTGTACCACAAGGATTTGTTCTGGGCCGTCTTCTATTTTATGATTTTTGTGAACTATTTGGTTGAAGGAGTGGAAGGGGGAATTAGTAAGTTCACGGATGATACGAAGGGGGGGGGGTTGAGTTGTGGACAGTGCGGAGAGCTGTTCTAGGTTTCAAAGAGACATTGATAGGATGCAGAGCTGGGCTGAGAAGTGGCAGATAGAGTTTAACCCTGAAAAGTGTGAGGTGATTCATTTTGGAAGGACAAACTTGAAAGCAGAATACAGGGTTAACGGAAAGATTCTTGGCAGTGTGGAGGAGCAGAGGGATCTAGGGACTCATGTCTACAGTTCCCTGAAAGCTGCCACCCAAGTGGATAGAGTTGTTAAGGCATATGGTATGTTAGCTTTCATTAATAGAGGGATTGAGTTCAAGAGCTGTGAAGTGATGCTCCGGCTATACAAAAGCCTGCTTGGCCACATCTGGAGTATTGTGTCCAGTTCTGGCCACTCATTACAGGAAAGAAGGGAGGCATTGGAAAAGGTGCAGAGGAGATTTACCAGGATGTTAGCTGGAGTGGAAGGAAGGTCTTACGAGCAAAGGTTGAGAGAGCTAGGGCCTTTCTCTTTAGAATGACGAAGGATGAGAGGTGACTTAATAAAGATGTACAAAATGATCAGAGGTATAGATAGTGGACAGCCAGAGACTTTTTCCTCTTGTGGAGGTAGCTACGACAAGAGGGCATAGTTTTAAAGTGACTGAGGATAGATATAGGGGAGACACAGAGATAGGTTCTTTACCCAGTGGTAGGGGCATGGAATGCATTGTTGGAGAAGGTAGTGGAGTCGGCTTCATTAGGGGCGTTTAAGCAACAATTAGATAGGCACATGGATGATGGTATAGGGCCGGGGTGGAGGTTAGATAGACCTTGGGATTAGGATTAAAGTTTGGCACAACATCGTGGGCCAAAGGGCCTGTCCTGTTCTCTTCTATATTCTGTTAACAGGCAGGTGATACAGCATTAAGACTCACGTTCAACTGCAGAGAACTGTCTATCCTCCTGATTTAACTCTCCTCCTCGCACAACATTGCTTTTAACTTCCACCTTGAATGGCTTCCTGCAACATGGTGTCATGGTCAGGTCACTCATCCTCTTTGCAACTTTTGGTTTCATCATTTAGACTGCAAGAACCTTGAACCTGTTTAGCTGTTGCAAAGGCAGAGGCTCCATCTGCTCCAATTTTCTTGATCCCCACATTTGTCTTGCTTGTAGTTAAGCCCTCCTGCCTCTCATCACAGGCAAAATTAAAGACTGTATCCTAGGAGGTGTGACTGCCTCCTGGAACAAAGCATCTGGGTAACTAACCTCCTTGATGTGTTGCATTGACATTAGTTGAGGTAATGAGCATATACAGGGCTAAACTTTGTGTTCTCAGCCAGCAACACCCACATCCTATGAATTTTAAAAAAACTTCATGTCTCCAGACCTCCTTATGATCATAATTTCAATTGGAGAAGAATGTTAGTTGAAATACTGTTAAGTGAGATTGGTTAGCGAGTATTAACTATCTAATAAGCTTTATTATTGGTAAACCTCTACTGATAAACCTTACAATAACTAAAATTACCCAAGTCCTGAAAGAGAAGTTAGAAAGAAATGCACCTAACAATCAACTCCCTGTTTTCTTCCATTTCACCTGCATTCTGCCGAATGTGGTTGGTCCCCTCTGGAGCGACAGTCTGGACTTGAAAGTTTGTCTCGGTATCTTTTACCTGCCCACTCCTCAGTTGCTGACTGCCTGTCCTGGGATGGTGCTGAGGTGTGGCCATGGTATTCCAGATAATTGGAGAGCATTGGTGCACACGGTCATGGGTGTAAGAGCTGTTTAAGAGATTCCTGTTTTCAGCAGCCTTCATTAGCTGGTGTGTGACTGTTTGTTTGCTAGCTTTGTAGCTAAATCAGTTATTACAGATGAGAAGGGCAAGATTTATGTCCATGTATAGCTGGGTGTATTATAGCTTATCAAAGAACAATATAGCACAGGAACAGGTCCTTTAGCCCTCCAATCCTGTGCTGATAACTTTGCCCTTTTGTGTTAAAACCGTCTTCACTTACAGGATCCACATCCAGTTTTTTTTTCCCCCCCCCCCACTGCACCTTGAACCTTTGCCTAGTAATTGATTCTCCCCTGCCCCTCCGTGCTAGGGGGTGATGGCTGGTGAGAAAGATTGGGAAGTATGAGACTATCTGTGCTATTCACAATCTTTTAAACTTCTATCAGGTCACCCCTCAACTTCCTGCGTTCCAGTGAAAATAAACCCAGTCTACCCAACCTTTCTTCATGGCTAAAATCCCCCATACTCGACAAAATCCTGGTAAACCTTTTCTGTACCCTCTCCAAAGCATCCATGTCCTTCTGGTAGTGTGGTGACCAGAACTGTACACGATATTCCAAGTGTGGCCTAACTGAAGTTCTATGAAGCTGCAACATTTTTTGTTTATGGTTGCACTCTATGCCCCTTCTAATCAAGGCAAGCATGCCATAGGTTTTGCTTTACTACCTTTTATAGAGTCAGAGTCGTACAGTATGTAAACAGACCCTTTGGAATTGTTTGTCATGAATTGGTTGGACCAAACCAAACTAGTCCCACCTGTCAGCTCCTGGCCTATAACCCTCCAAACTTTTACCATTTATGTATCTATCTTTTGGATGTCTTTTAAATGCTGTGATTGTACCATATTTGTACCAATTCCCTAGGAAGGTCATTTTGCATGTGAACCACCATCTGTTTTTAAAACAAAAAAATGCCTTTTTTTAAAAATAACCCCTCTCCTCTTACCTTAAAAATGTGCCCCCTAGTCATGAAGTCATTAACTCTATACCTCCTTATTTTATAAACTTCTATCATGTCGCCTCTCCACCTCCTTCGCTCTAGTGAAGAATGTCCCAGCCTATTAGTTCTTTATAACTCAAACCTTCCATACCCTGCAACATCCTGGTAAATCTCTTCTGAATCCACTCCAGCTTGATAATATCCTTCCTATAACTGGGTGACCAGCACTGGACACTATTCCAGTGGAGGCCTCACCACTGGCCTGTACAACCTCCACATGACTTCCCAACTGATATGTTTGAAGGCAAGCATGCCAAGTGCCTTTTTAACCATCTTATTTATATGTGATGAAAACTTCAAAGAATTATGTACCAGCACCCCTAGGTCCCTCTGTTCTACAGCACTACCCAAGACTCTACCATTTAATTATATAAGCCTTACCCCTTGTTATACCAAAATGCAGTGCCTCATATTTATCCAGATTGAACTCCATCTGCCATTTTTCAGCCTATTGATCCATTAGATCAAGATTCCTGTGTAAGCTTAGCAAACCTTCTTCACTGTCTACAATGCTTCCAATTTTGGTGTCATCTGCAAACTTATTAACTGTGCCTTCTATCTTCTCATCCAAATCATTTATATAAATGACAGACAAAAGACCCAGAACCCATCAGATCTCTGTGCAGCACTGCTGGTTACAGGCCTCCAGTCAGAAAATCAACCCTCCTCCATTACTCTGTCTCTTGCTGTTAAGCCAAATATGTATCCAATTGGCCAACTCACCCATGTGACCTAATGGAGCCTTGTCAAAGGCTTTACTAAAATCCAAATAACATCTGCTGTGCCATCATTGATCTTCTCGGTAACTTGCTCAAAAAACTCAAGTTTGTGAGATATGACATACCTCTCACAAAACCATGCTGTCTATCCCTAATCAATTTTTGCCCCTCTAAATGTCCCTAAATCCTATCTCTTATAATCATCTCCAACAATTTACCCCCAACCAAAGTCAGACTCACTGGTCTGTAGTTCCTCAGTTTCTTCTTACAACCTCTCTTAAATGAAGATATAGCATTCGTCACCCGTAGTTATAGGTGCAAATATTTTTGGAAGGGGAATTGTGACTTTCCTTCCTTATTTCCCTCGATGTTCTGGGATACATTAGAGCAGGTCCCAGAGATTTATCCACCGTTTTATATTCTCCATGACCTCCCAAACTACCTCTGTAATGTGAATTGTTTTTAAAACATCAAAATTTATTTCTGTTCATTCTCTAGATTCCATTTCGTTCTCCACAGTAAAAACTTAGACAAAACAATCATTTTAGTATCTCTTCATCTCCTGGAGGGTCAACACAATGATGACCTCTCTGATCTTTGAGGCCCTACCCTCTCTCTAGTTACCCTCTTTCTCAATGTATCTGTAGAATCCCTTTGGATTATCCTTAACCTTATCTACCAATGCTTTCTCGTATCCCCTCTCTGCTTTCCTGAATTCTACCTTAAGAATGCCCCGTGCTCTTTGTATTGATTTGAGATTCAGTTGAATGAAGTTGTCTATATCTGAAATGAGATTATCTTTTATTTTTGACTAGAACCTCAGTATCTTCATTCATCCATTGTTCCTTAATCTTACCGGCCTTACCCTTCACTTTAACAGGAACAAATGCCTCTTAAACTCTTGGTATCACACTCTTGAACACCTGCATTACCATCTTCAGTGATCTGTGGACATGCCCAAACAGATCTGTGTATCAATATTCCTAAGGATTGTGCCATTCACTATATAATTTCCACCTGTATTTGACCTTCCAAAATGCATCACCTCACATTTGTCAAGTTTAAATGCTATCAGCCATTTTTCTGCCACTGTCTCCAACTGACCTCGACATTCCTCCTCACTATCTGCAAATCCTCCAATCTTTGTTTTCCACAGACTTAGTAATTAGACCAGCCTTGTTTTCCTCCAGATCATTTATGTAGACCATGACAGCAGAAATCCCAACTCTGATCCCTGTGAATACCACTCGTCACTGTTCTCCATGCCAAAGAGCTTCCTCCTACTGCTGCCACAAGGAACCTTGTCAAAGGCTTTACTGACCCTTCAGTCCAACCTGTCCATGCCTGCAACTGCTCTTGTGGTTATTGGCAGTGTTGATTTGGGATTCATTGGACCTTTTTTGTCCAGAGTTTCCCTGATAGTACATTCATTGACCTGTTTAGCTTTTGGACTTGTGTAGAAAGGGAGTTGGTAGGTGAGGAGTTGGAGTATTCTAATGTCTGTAGATTGGTTTTTGCTTGTATTGAATACTCAGCCTTTTAGGCTGCAGTTGTTGTCATCTTTTTGTATTTTGCAGCCAGTGTTGGAACAGATCCCAAGTTGGATAGGGACAACATTGTTTAACACTGAAATGTGAATAGATTTTGGTTCTCGTCTTTCAGCGTGACTGTGACCCTAGGATTTTGCCAATGTCCACCAAGTTTAAACAATTGAGTGGTTGGATTTTTTGAAAATGTAGTGGCTTTTCTGCCTAATACGGTTAAAAATATTTAGTGCCTTTGCTACGGAAGTGTTACTGTATCAGTGTTTTAATTTGTTTTCTGTTTCGTTCCTCACAGACACTACCTCCCCCGCAATCCGTGCCCCACACCACCTTATCACCATCAGATTCCGCCAGTCCATTCAGACACTTTGGAGTTCTACCAGCGATTGTCCACTGAAACTCTCTTCTTCATCTTTTACTACCTAGAAGTGAGTATTGGTCTGAGCTGGTTTGACCATGTCACAAAGCCTTGCTCAAGGTTTCTGCTGGAATCCTGCACTGGGTGTGCTTGGGTCAAACCAGAACTGGGCCCATAGACTTGGCAGCAGCTGAAGGGAATTCCATACTAATCTAACTAACTAGATCCCACTTACTATTATTTTCATCAGCTCACAATTCATACAGCTGTCCTCAGACTGTCTGGTGTGGAAGCCCATTGCCAGGGGTTTAACACTGACCCATAAACCTTTGCCCAGGGTTATGTTGTTAAATCATCCAGATAAGTCGCTTTGATTAGAATGTACGATATCCCTATGGCTTACTGTCTTGCCAGCACACAGTAGCCAGGCTACCATACAAAAAATGGTATTTGTAGGACTCCCATAACCCACTTAATTAACAATAAGTCTCCCCCTTTTGAGATGAGAAAACATTCCTATATAGAAAGAGGAAATAGATGTAAGTTCTGTTCTTTAAGGAGAACTCTGGAAGGGAGGGTGTGTCAAATGTGTCCCATTCCTCTGCCCCCATTTGTTATATTCGCATTCTGCCAGGAGCAATTTCTCATCTCAATGCCATGTCTGTTCTTAATATCCCTAGTGCAAACTGCCCTGTGATTTAGCAACAGGCATTAAAGTTTAATGTTTTTCAGCTGCAAACATCTGGTAAGCCTGCACTGAAGGTTTGGTGTTACAAAGCCCCATATTGTCTCTAACACAACTCTGCCTATTCCAGTGCTGTTGATTTGTGCAGTTAGTTCTGGCGAAAAACATGAAGCTGTTTTGTGTAAATGTCCCAGCAACTTTTTTTTTGGCTCTCAATCTTAAAAATTGACCTGTACAACTCCAACCTTTTTTGATCTGTTGCATTAACAGTGTGCACTGCTGGACGCACAGCGCCAAAAACTTGACACATTTCAGCTTGAATTCTAAAACATTTTTAAATGCTTTGGTTTTTTTTAACTTCCTTTCATTACAACCTTTAGCAATTTATGCTGAGAATCTGTCCCCAAGTGTATAGAGTCCTATGTGTCACTTGCTTGTCCTACCATTCTGTCTGTTTATAACTGGTGCACATTAAGCCAGTTGCAGTAGGTGCATCATCACAGCTGAGCTCAATCTGCTGACTCAGCATTACTCTACACATGTTCTAATGGTAACATGGAGCTGCATTTCTCCACCCAGGTATGTGCATACCCACCCACTGCAGACTGCTGTTGTAGTGCCTATGGTCAAGTGAAGCAAATCAACAAGTATTGTTTGGCTCAAGTTGCATGAACCTGCATTTTTGAAAAAAATAAATTTGACTGGAAACTTGGGTTATAATCGGGTTCTGATGTTTTTCATGTTTTTATTGTTTGAGACAATGTAACGAAGTATTATAAATTTATGAATCCAGCTTCATTTCCTAGTTCGATTGGACAAATGTGAACGAATTACAGCTGGTACTCTAGCTGTGGGGGGAGAGAGAGTATTCACTGGGCGGTGATTTTCCTCTGAGATTGGTCAGTGGAGGTTCTGGTGAAGATGTTAGGCTACTGTGAGCCCCTTCACGTAATTTTGAAGATGCTTGTTTGAAGTATCTTTTATGGATTTGTTCCTCAGGCAATCAACATCTTCAGGACGGGAGTCAGATGAGGAGACAAGTGGTGGGCACACTAAGAATCAAGCTGGGAATGTTGTTTACAGAACTGAGGGAGTTTTGTAAGAACTTGTTTAGAAATTGTTTTTTAAGACTAGTAGTTTAGGAGAAACTCTTTCCATCGTCAGGTGCTCGGTAACCCAAGGATACTGATCGGAAAAGAACTGATGAGCTTGAATTTTATAAAGCTAGTCATTGTGATCTGGAATGTGCTGGCTTAAGGATGGGAGAAGATGATTTTGACTGCACTTTGAAAACGCAATTGGATATATATATAAATTGGGAATCCAGCAGGGGAAAGGGACAATTTGGAAAGCTTTTTCAAAATAGCTGGCGTAGGCATAATCAGCTGTATGACCTCCTATGCCGCATCTTTCCATGAATTGAAGCAACTTTGCTTTCAGCCATCTTTTATTTCCTTTTGCTAGGGGACCAAGTCCCAGTATTTAGCTGCTAAAGCTTTGAAGAAGCAATCCTGGAGATTCCACACCAAGTACATGATGTGGTTCCAGAGACATGAAGAGCCAAAAACTATTACCGATGAATATGAACAGGTATGGATCACTTCTGGGCTCTCAATCTGTCAGTAGGAGCGATTTCAGATCATTTGACCTCTAACAGATACTTGTGAAGAAATTTGGCTGGTTTCTGTGCAGAGAATTGTATTTCTAATGATTCCATACATTTCATCTTGTGCTTACTCACTTTTGTGTGAGGGAACAGAAACCTGGACTACTACTTACATAAAGAACATTAAGGGAGGTGGAATAGAAGCGTTCAAGATTGGGAATTTTGTTGAAGCAAATGTGCCATTGACAGGCTAGTCAGTAATCGGAAGGTAATGACTTTTGGCAAAAGAACTGGTTGGAGAGATGAGGGGCATTTCTTTTGAATGAGTTGTCTTAGACCATAAGATAAAGGAGTAGAATTAGGCCATCCAGCCCATTGAGTCTACTCCACCATTCGATCATGGTCGATATGTTTCTCAACCCTATTTTCCTGCCTCCTACCTATAATAAGACCATAAGACATTGGAGTGAAGTAAGGCCATTTGGCCTCTTGAGTCCACTCTGCCATTCAATCATGGCTGTTGGGTATTTCAACTCCACTTAACCGCACTCTCCCTGTAGCCCTTAATTCCTCGTGAGGTCAAGAATTTGTCAATCTCTGCCTTGAAGACATTTAACGTCCCGGCCTCCTCTGTGCTCCATGGCAATGAATTCCGCAGGCCTGCCACTCTCTGGCTGAAGAAATGTCCCCTCGTTTCCATTCTAAATTTATCCCCTCTAATTCTAAGACTGTGCCCACGGGTCCTAGTCTCCCCGCCCAGCGGAAACAACTTCCCAGCATCCACCCTTTCTATAAGCCTTGCAGTATCTTCTAAGCTTGTTTAGATCTCCGCTCAACCTTCTAAACTGCAATGAATACAATCCCAGGATCCTCAGCTGTTCATCATACGTTAAACCTACCATTCCAGGGATCATCCGTGTGAATCTCCATTGGACACGTTGCAGGGCCAGTATGTCCTTCCTGAAGTGTGGGGCCTAAAATTGGACACAGTATTCTAAATGGGGCCTAACTAGAGCTTTATAAAGTCTCAGAAGCACATCGCTGCTTTTATATTCCAACCCTCTTGAGATAAACGACAACATTACATTCGCTTTGTTAATTACGGACTCTACCTGCAAGTTAACCTTTAGAGAATCCTGGACCAACACTCCTAGATCCCTTTGTACTTCTGCTTTGTGAATTTTCTCACCATTTAGAAAATAGTCCATGCCTGTATTCTTTTTTTCCAAAGTGCGAAACTTCACATTTACTCACATTGAATTTCATCAGCCATTTCCTGGACCACTCTCCTAAACTGTCTAAATCTTTCTGCAGCCTCCACACCACCTCAGTACTACCTGCCTGTCCACCTATCTTTGTATCATCGGCAAACTTCGCCAGAATGCCCCCAGTCCCTTCATCCAGATCACTAATGTATAAGGTGAACAGCTGTGGCCCCAACACTGAACCCTGTGGGACACCACTCGTCACCGGTTGCCATTCCGAGAAAGAGAGCCTTTTATCCCAACACTCTGCATTCTGTCAGACAGCTAATCCTCAATGCATGCCAGTAGCTCACCTCCAACACCATGGGCCCTCACCTTACTCAACAGCCTCCTGTGAGGCACCTTTATCATAGGCCTTTTGGAAGTCTAGGTAAATAACATCCACTGGATTTCCCTGGTCTAACCTACTTGTTACCTCTTCAAAGAATTCCAACAGGTTTGTCGGGCACGACCTCCCCTTACTAAATACACGCTGACTTGTTCTAATCCGACCCTGCCCTTCCAAGAATTTAGATGTCTCACCCTTAAAGATGGATTCTAGAATTTTACCAACAACCGAGGTCGGCTAATCGGCCTATAATTTTCCAATCTTTTGTCTTGATACTTTCTTAAACAAGGGGGTTACAACAGCTTTTGTGCTCCTGAGATGCTGCTTGGCCTGCTGTGTTCATCCAGCCTCACGTTTTATTATCTTGGGGTTACAGCAGTGGTTTTCCAATCATCTGGAACTTTACCTGATTCCAATGACCTTTGAAAGATCACAACCAAGACCTCCGCTATTTCCTCAGCCACTTCCCATCGGGGCCAGGAGATTTATCAATTTTTTTTTAGACCTTTTAGGTTTTCTAACCCTTTCTCTTTTGTAATGCCTATCATACTCAACTCAGCCCCCTGACTCTCTCAATTGTTGGAATACTACTCACGTCTTCCACTGTGAAGTCTGACGCAAAGTACTTATTAAGTTCTTCAGCTATTTCCTTATCTCTCATCGCTAGCCTTCTAGCATCAATTTGGAGCAGCCCAATGTCCACTTTTGCCTCTCGTCTGTTTCTTATGTATTGAAAGAAACTTTTACTATTATTTCTAATATTACTAGCTAGCCTACCTTCATATTTGATCCTCTCCTTCCTTATTGCTGTCTTTGTTATCCTCTGTTTGTTTTTGTAGCCTTCCCAATCTTCTGATTTCCCAGTGCTCTTGGCCACTTTTATAGGCTCTTGTGTCTCTTTTTCTTTGCCACATTTCCTGACTTCTTCTGTCTGTCATGGCTGTCTAATTCTTCTCTCTTCCACCCCCAGGTAATCTTTCAGATGAATCTCTCTGTACTGCGTCCTCATTTACACTCTCAAACTCCTGCCATTGTTGCTCTACTGTCTTCCCTGCTGGCTCTGCTTCCAGTTGATTTTCATCAGTTCCTCTCTCATGCCCCAGTAATTACCTTTATTTAACTGTAACACCATCACATCCGATTTTGCCTTCTCTCTTTCAAACTGCAATACTTGATCCCCTTACTATGTATCTCTGATCTATCTCTGTTTTAAATACTCAATGATTAGGTCTTCACAGCCCTCTGCTGCATTGAGTTCCACACGTTTTCGACCTAGCTGAAGAAATTCCTCCTCGTCTCAGTTCTAAAGGGTTGTCCCTTCACTTTGAGACTACCTAGTCTCTCCTACTAGTGGAAACATCTTCCCCCACATCCACACTATCTAGGACACTCGGTATTCTATAAATTCCGATGTGAGTCCTACTCCTCTAAACTTTGAGTACAGACCCAGAATCCTCAAAATATTCCATCTGTAGTGTGACCAGAGCTTTTTACAGCCTCAGCCATACATCCCCGCTTGTATTCTAGCCCCCTTGAAATGAATGCTAACCTCGTATTTGCCTTACTGACTGCCAGCTGGACCTGCATGTTAACCTTCAGCAAATTCTGAGTTAGGATTCCTAAGTCCCTTTGTGTTTCAGATTTCCAAAGACTTTCCCGTTTAGAAAATAGTCTATGTCTCTACCCTGATTGAAGTGCATAACCTTACACTTTCCCACATTGTAATCCATCTGCCACTTCTTTGCCCCCACTCCAGGTCTGTCTAAGTCCTTCTGCATCCTTCCCACTTCTTCAACATTACCTGTCTCTCATCCTATGTGTCATCTTGATCAGAGAAGCATGGCCACAGTTAGTCAGTGGAAGCAGATTCATGAATAAATCTTCAGGAAACATTGAGTATAGTGTGTGGCTGGCATGTGGGTTTAATTGGTATCTCTTTCAAAAAGATAGTGCTGATCCATTGGGCTGAATGGGCTCACCCTGTGCCGTTTCTGTAACTTGTGTTTGTTCCCGTGATAGTTGGATGCTGAGCCTGAGGTATGTGGCTCAGGTTGCTGAGAATTTGTGGCAAGTCTGAAGTTTGGCTTCTTGTGTAATCAAGGGTACCAACAAAAGCGTTTCGTGTCTTTTCAGGACAGAGTGCTGCAGTAATCGTGGCACTGCTGTAGGAATGTGGAATAACTTATTGTCCTCATCTTTGCTTCCATCTGAATGTCAGAATTGCATTTTTCTTTGAACTTTCTTCTTGCTGTAAAATCTTTGAAACATGGGATTGAACTTGGTTAGTCATCTGGTTAACTGCATTTCTTCTGTTCCCATATGCACAGTGTTTTTTTTCCCCTAATGCAGTTAGAGTTATCTTGTATAATGAGAGTTCAAATATTGCCAGACCTAGGGTGGCATGGTGGCTCCGTGGTTAGCACTGCTGCCTCAGCGCCAGGGACCCAGGTTCAATTCTACCTTCAGGCAACTGTCTGTGTGGAGTTTACACGTTCTCCACGTGTCTGTGAGAGTTTCCTCTCGGTACTCTGGTTTCCTCCCACAGTCTGAAAATGTGCAGGCTAGGTGGATTGGTCATGCTAAATTGCCCATAGTGTTTGGGGCGTCTGTAGATTTGATGGGTTACAGGGGGATGAATCTGGGTGGGATGCTCCAATGGTCATGGTGGACTTGTTGGGCTGAAGGGCCTGTTTCCACACTGTAGGAATTCAATGATTTACATCTGTAGATGAATGATGCAATGATTGTGTGAAACCATCCACCAAATTGCAGTCAGTGAAAGGAGAGATGCAGTGGGTTTAGTGTCCAGTGGGCTGAGGATTCTTTGGCGGTATGCTAGAGTTCCTGTGGACAAGGTGTAATAGTGTCTGGATTTCTGATCACATTGATTAAGTAGATGTCAGTACTTGGCTGAATTCCATTCCCTGATAACTGAGCCCTATGTACAATGGGCTGTCTAATTAGAGACCTGCAAATCAGGGATTATTTAAGTATTGAAATAGTTGATCCGAAAGGGTTGTGATAAAGTGGACTGGTCAAATTTCAGAATCGTCATAACTTTGTAAACGTATGCCCCGTGCAAATGTTTACATCTTACTAGGTTCTTTTTCTGACCCAACAGGGAACATACATTTACTTTGACTATGAAAAATGGGGCCAGAGAAAGAAAGAAGGCTTTACGTTCGAATACAGATACTTGGAGGACAGGGACCTGCAGTAACCAGGACACGCACATCCTATGACAGGGTGGAGTTCTCTTCCCCGTGCTGCTGATTGACCCTCAGTAACCCAGTGTTGGGCTCCCAGTCTGAACGAATGAATGAACGAACACATGCGCGCGCGCACGCACACGTGCACACACACATGTTCTTGGAAGAGAGCTTTTGTTTAGAGACCTTGTATAATTTTGAGGAAAAAAGAAAATGAAAAAGAAATCAGAAATGTTGTACATCATGTATTTTGTTCTAACCTGTGCATAAGATATTGTATTGGAAAATACTTTGTCAGAAATCTGTACAGTTCTGCGTTTAAAAAGCAGTTAGTGCTTGTACGAAAAAATAAAACATTTTTCATGTACATTTTGTGGATGTTTATTCAGTTCTTGAGGTTAGAGCTTTTTTATTGGCTGTTTGGGTTGTCCACTTGTTGGACTCTAAGATGAACTTTGCATTTTGCTTTTTCCCATTAAAAACCTGTATGTGTCTGTGTAAGATCGGCTGTTGGGGCATCTGTCTATCTATTGGTCTTGCCTGATGTTAGCCTGTGCATTGATCTTTGATCCCATCTGAGACACCACATTTTTGTCCATTTTTCCTTGGCTGCAATAAACATTCTCCCTTTTGCAGCTTTGCCCCCAACTTATTTCCAATTCACCAACCTCAGTATCAGTCCCGTTGGTCTTGCCTTCATCTTGTGCTAGCAGTAAAGCTTTTGTTAAAATAGAATCGAGAAAGCATCAATATAAATATCCCCACCAAGGAGGAATAGAGAAGGGCAATATCCACTGTCATGGGACCGTTGGGTCTGTATTGTCATTGCTGAATATATACAGCAACTCTACAATGAGGTTCTTGCAGTTTTGGATACCAAGAGACAGCTTGATAAGTGAAAGAAGCTGGAATTATGGATTGTCAGCTGTGATCTCATTAAACTCTGCAGAAGTCTTGCGAATTCTTCATGCTGCTATTTTTAACTTTGTGGAAACTTCCACTGGAAATTAGCTAGAGGGAGATACAGGCACAACTGTCCACTTTCCTCAAATTTCGATCCCTGTAGATAAGTTTGACCTTGCTATCGGAGTTCTCCTGTTATTTTCTTACAAGCTTACACCTGAAGAGAGAGAGGATTGGTGTGGTGTTGAACTAAATTACCCTAAAGAAATACACTCTCATTTGCTTTTTCAAAGTTTATTGAATCCCAGCCTTTCTTGCTTCAATATAAACTGCATTTTGACTTTGTCCTTCCCAGGCCATTGTATCATCCTGACAAATATATTTACTGTCTGGCATAAATATCCTTTAAGTGCAGCACTCAAAGTTGCACCCAACTTGCAAATGTCTGCTAGACTGAGAGATCGATCTTGCGTTTTGTATCAATGTATTGTTTTATTCTTGCAGGATTCACTTCACCTTTTTTATTAAACCAAGAAGTTGTTAGACATGTTCTGTATTTATCTACCTGACCATACATAGCTACGTTTCCTGTTTTCTCTCAATATAACAAGCATACGGAATTGTATCTGCTGTCTGCTGCAAACGCCACTAATCTGCCATCTTGTGTGGACCTCATCAACAAACCACCTCTTGTGTTTATGATTAAGCTTCTTGAGCCTAAATCATCCTACACAGAAAGAGACTGGCAACATGCCTCCAACCTGAGCAACTCTTCTCTACTGACTTATCCTGATCTAAACTTCTGGCATAAATAGATCAGCGTCAAAGGGATACTAATCAAATCTGTTCCATCTGGTCTTTGAATTCCAGCCTGTTGCAGAACCAACCACCGTCCACTTTAAAGATCTGCTTCCTTTACTTACTTGCAAATAAAAAATTACATGCTGTTACTCTCTACCCTTGCCCCCCTCTCTTGAAAGTGGTAACTGATCTACTTTTTAAAACTTCTTTTTCTTTTTACTTCCTAGGCTGAGTTGAGCATTCTCATTGCTTTCAATTCTGTAACAACGGTTTCTCGATTGGTCCGATTCTATTGAGTAGTCAGCAGGGTAACAAGGTAACACTTTTTTTTCCTACTTCTCATAAATGCTGTCATTTCTGGAAATGCAAAATAAAAGCAATGCAGCTGGTTATAAGGTTGTTGACCTGAAGCATTAACACTGTTTCCCTTTCTACAGATACTGCCCAACCTCTTGAGTATTTCCAGTTGGACACTTGGATCCTGTTTCACCTGGTACGAGATGAGCAGTCTGGGTGTAATTTAAAAACCTGTGGAATAGGTTAATCTTTCTGGAGTTCTACCTCTTTGTCTGCGAGTGTTAAGGGAGGATTGCTGTTTAAAAGTGAGAGGTCCTTTGTCAAAAGCATTTCTGGTCAAGAGTAGTTGCTCCATTGATTTCTGATGCTGTTAGGCCACTCCATATCCTGATCTCGAAAGGACAGTTTGAAGGAACTTTGATTTGAAGTTGAGTATTGGGGGCTGATTTGGCTTTGTTCTGATTCTTAATTGGTATTTCTTGTGGCCGAACCATCCCATTGTAATCTGTACCTGGACCCAGGCCAGACGACATACAATATGCTTTGTGTGGTTACAGCAATTAATAAGGAACAACTTGGTGAGTGTGTCCAGGGTTAGTCTCTAGATGTATTTGTATAGTGGGGTTGCAAGAGTCTCTGCATGAAAGAACTGGCTAGTTAAGCATAGAAATACCTCTGATTTGCCTAACTGTTTGTGTATTTTGTCTATTATGTCTATTATTACTTTAGCAGATGCTGTGGTTTTAACTGTGGACTGTCAATTCCTAGATCTGCCTGCTTTAAACGGGTAAATTCTGGTGCAGTTTTAGCTAAATCAAATCTGTTAATATTGAGCATTTTGAAATGGCCCTGCTGTCAGGAACCAAAATGTAAACCCCTGTTCATGACCAGCGTCCAGCAGAGTCAGGGACTCTGTTCTGAGCGATGAATTCAAGTTTGTTGTGAGCATGTATCAATTGTAAATATTCTCATTGCATCAGAATTAGTGAATTTTAATTTTTGATCTATTCACCCACAGGCTTGCCTAAAACAGTGACACTATCCATGAGCGAGTGCTTTTGGCCAAAACAGTTTCAGATTTTCAAGGAGAAAAAGCAGAAAATAATGCAGAGGAATGCCCAATTAAAGGAAACATCAAGTAACTTTGAGCTCATTTGTGAGTCCTGAATAGTTTTCAATTCCCTCTTATTCTTGGTACATTAAGTGAAAGTTGAATAAATGATTCACTGTTTGAAATCCAGTCTAGCATTTGAAATTTTAAGATTAGAAATGCCACACATCTATCAACGTCCTTTTTGACCTATTACCGTGTGAGTGGACCAGGAACGATCTTGACATAAGACCATCAGAGAGAAGAGCAGAATTAAGGCATTTGGCCCATTTTGAGGCTGCTCTTCCATTTGATTATGGCTGATACATTTCTTAACCCCATTCTTCTTCTCCCTGTAACCTTGGGCTCTCCTTACTAATCAATAACTATCTACCTCTGTCTTAAATGCATTCAATGACTTGGTCTCCACAGCTGCCTTTCGCAATGAGTTCCACAGGTTCATCACCCTCTGGTTGAAATTTCTCCTCTGCTCAGTTCCCCTCGCTCTGAGCAGTGTTCTCTGGTTCTAGTCTGTCCTACTAATGGAAACATTGTGTCCACTCTATGTAGGCATGTTGGCATGCTGTAAGTTTAAATTTAATTCTCCCTTATCCTTCTAAACTCCTGTTGAGTACAGACCCAGAGTCTTCAACTGCTCATCACTTGACAAGCTCATCATCCCCATGATCATTCTTATAAACCTCCTTCGGATCCCTTCCAAGGCCAGAAAATTTTTCCTTGGATATGGGCCCCAAAACTGCTCATGATACTCCAAACGTGGTCTGAGCAGAGCCTTATACAGCCTCATCAATGCATCCCTGCCATCATATTCTAGCCGTCTTGAAATGAATGCTGATATTGCGTTTGCTTTCCCAACTGTTAACTGAATCTGCATGTTAATATTTAAGAAAATACTGGAATAACAAGCTGTAGAGCTGGATGAACACAGCTGGCCAAGCAGCATCAGAGGAGCAGGAAAGCTGCTGTTTCGGGCCTAGACCCTTCTGCAGTTCCTACTACCTCTTAAGAAAATACTGAACTGGGATCCTGTTGTGCTTCAGACTTCCAAAGCCTTTCTCCATTTGTGAAATGGTGTATGCCTATATTTTTACTACCAAAGTGCATTATGTCACGTTTTCCCACACTGTCTTCCACCTGCCATTCCTTTGCCACTCTCCTAGCTTGTCTCAATCCTCCTGTAGCCTTCTCACCGACCCATCACTAACTCCCTCAAGATCCTTTGTACAGATTGTTAATGCATATCGTGAATAGTGTGGTTTTCATGTGAACCCCTGCGGAACTCCTAGTCACCAGCTGCCATCATGAAATGACTCATTTGTTCTTACTCCCTGCCTTCAGCCAATCCTCTGTCCATGCCAGTAACTTGCCCCTAACACCATGGGCTCTTATCTTATTTAGCAGCCTCATGAACAGCACTTCATAAGGGGCATTCTGGAAATCCAAATAGATCACATCCACTGGCTCTCCTTAGTCTAACTTGTTTGTTACCACCTCTAAGCATTCTTATGGATTTATCAGACATAACCATTCCTTGACAGAACTATGCTGACTCTGCTCTATTTGATCATGTGCAACTTTTATAAAGCACCTTTATAATCGTTGTAAGATGTCCCAAGAAAACACTTGGAAGTGTGGTCAAAACTCATCATTGAGCCACATTGTTTTGGGGCGATGCAAGTAGTGTGTAGTTTTAAAGTATCGAGCATCTTTGGAGAGAAGTTGTGTCGGGAGGAAACTTCAAAGCTTAAGGGACCAATACTAATGCCTGAGCAATGGAAATCTGTGCAAAAGAACAAAATCAAGGCAGTGTCGAGATTTGAGGCATTGTAGGACTGGAACAGATTATGAAGGGATGAGGTCATGGTGGACTTGAACATAGTGAAAAATTTCAAAATTTAATAGACTGGGAGCAAATACTTGCCAGCCAGCACAGCAGTGATGTGAACAGAAGAGTTAGGACAGACAGCACAGTTTAGAATTGAAGTTTCGAGGCTGGCTTCTAGAATGTTGGAATCATCCAATCTGGATGTAACAAAGACACGGATTAGGGCAAGAGTGAAAGCATATACTTGTAGATAAGGGTAGAAAGTTCTCACCGTCTGGGTTGAATAAAGACTGATCCACTGCTTTTCAGTGGTGAATAAAATGAAGTTTTCAAAGGGGTGGCAGGGTTTGAAGAAATGTAGAACATGGGAAGCAGTACTGTAAGAAATACATCATTTGGGAATGGATTATAGAATAGAAAAGCTATAACCTTAAAGGATACAATGAAGTGAGAGATAGACTCCAGCATTTCTTACTGAGATAAGTGTGGAGGTGAAGGAACACAGCAGGCCAGGCAGCATCAGAGGAGCAGGAAAGCCGAAGCTTCAGGTCAGGACCCCCCCTCAGAAATGGGGAAGGGGGAACAGTGCTCTGAAATAGCTGGGGTTGGGGATGGTGTGGTGACAGGTGAGTGCAGATAGGTTGTGGTGGGGATTAGTCAGTGAGGTCGGAGAGAAGACAGACAGGTCAAGGAGATGGGGATGAGAGGAAGGGTTGGTCTTGGGATGAGGCCGGAGGTGGGGAGATTTTGAAGCTAGTAAAGTCCACGTTGAGGCCATCGGGTCGTAGGGTCCCAAGTTGGAATATGAGGTGCTGCTCCTCCGGTTTCCAGGTGTTGTTGCTGTGACACTGGAGGAGGCCCAGAATGGACAATGCTGTCCAGGGAGTGGGAGGGGGAGTTGCAGTGGTTGTTACTGGAAGGTGTTGTTTGTCAAGATCCAAGCAGAGGTGCTCTACAAACTAGTCTCCGAGCCTCGGCGATGAGGCCTCCTCTACATTGGGAGCAGCGGATACAGTAGATCACATTAGCAGATGTGCAGGTGAACCTCTGTCTGATGCGGAAGGTTTTTTTTTTGGGGGCCTTGGATGGAGGTGAGGGGGCAAGTGTAGCACCTCCTGCAGTTGCAGGGAAAGGTGGTGGGGCTAGTGGGGAGTGTGGACCGGACGAGGGAGTTGCGGAGAGAGCAGTCCCTATGGACGGTAGGGAGGTCAGATAGCAGGTGGCGAAGAATGATGTGTTGAATCCAGAGGTTAATGGGGTGATATGTGAGGACAAGGGGAATTCTGTCTGTTTTTATTGCAGGGAGGGGGTGTGAGGGCAGAGGTACAGGAAATGAAGAGATCTGGGTGAGGGCTTTTTTGGTCACTGGAAGGGGGAAGTTGTGGTCCTTGAAACACGGGGACATCTGGGATGTTCAGGGGTAGAATCCCTTATCTTGGCAGCATATGCGGCAGAGCAGTTGGGAGTAGGGGATCACCTTCTTGCAGGAAGGTGGGTGAGAGGAGATGTACTCTCAGTTGCTGTGGGAGCTGATGGCCTTGAAATAGAATTTGGTTTTGAGGCGATCACCAGAGATGGAGACAGAGGCCCGGGAAGGAGAGAGAGGTATCAGAGATGGTCCAGGTGAATTTGACGTTGGGTTGGAAGGTGAAGTGGATAAACTGTTTGAGCTCCTCGTGGCAGCGTGAGGCCCCGCCGATACAGTCGTTGGTGTAACTGAGGAAGAATTGGGGGATAGGGCCAGTGTAGCTTCGGAAGAGGGATTGTTCCATGTATCCTGCAAAGAGGCAGGCATAGCTTGGGACCATCTGGGTTCCCATGGCCACCCCCTTAGTCTGTAGCTAGCTCCAAAATCTCCCCACCCCAGCCTCATCCCAAGACCAACCCTCCCTCTCACCCCTGCCTCCTTGACCTGGCTGTCTTCTGTTCTACCTATCTGTTCCTCCCACTTCACTGACCAATACCTATCACTACCTACCTACATTCACTATCACCATCCCACCTACCTTCCCTAGGCCAACCCCTGCCTCCATTTCTTTATTTCAGAGCCCACTCTTCACCCCCCCCCATTCCTGAAACAGGGTCCCAACCCAAAAAGCCAGCTTTACTCACTTTCTATGTTCCTGCAGCTCCACACTGTTATCTCCGTGAAGAAGTGAAATGTCCTAAGAATGGTTTTCAGAACAAGATTTCAGAGGAAAGGTCATCACACCTGAAGCATTAACTCTGATTTCTGTTTGGATGCTGCCAGACCTGCTGAGTTCTTCCAGCAACTTCAGTTTTTGGTTTCTGGTTTACAGCATCTGTAATTCTTTTGGGGTTTTATTCAGTTTTATTCTTTTTAGCTCATAGGATCGGTGACGGTGGCTGGGTGACTGTTTAAAGCTCATCCCTGTTGGCCCTGGAGAAGATGCTGGTGAGTGCTGCCTTGCTTCCAAGTATGATAAGTTGTCAACATAAGGATTAAATATTTCAAGCCTTGCGGGAAAATGAGCGATAAGGAATTGTGGAAGTTGGATGTGGCTAATGTAGAAAAGTGAAACCTGACAAGAATTTGTTTGAACTTTGCATGAAACTTTGTTTAAGCTGTTCTTGTGTTAGACTTGGAGAAAATAACTTAGACTTGTGTTTCCATATATATAAAATGATATGGAAACTCTTCCTGATGTTAGATCACATGGTAATTAAAGACACAGATTTAGTACTCCAGTTGACAAAAAAATTGTTTCAGCTCTGTTGACAGTGTCCTTTGTGAAAACAGTCTTGATTGTAGTGAATTATTTCCACCTCCTGATCTATCAAACCTGCAGGAAATGTTCTAAGACCCAGGTCATGCTGTGAATTAAGAGATGCATTGTTCCTTAGTAAAGTATAGGTATTTGCTTTGCTCATTGGGGTCCTCTGGTGTTATAGTGGGGTACTGCAGAAGCTCTTTGGTTAAAGAGCAGATTTGCCCCTGTCTGGGGATATTTGATTTACTTTGGATTTCTTTATTGTGGAGTGTGGGCATCCCAAATTGACCACTATGTAATGCCAGTCCCATAGTTACCTCTTGACAAGATGCTGAGCTGCTGCCTTGAATCACTACAATCCATGTACTCTATCTAGACTGACAATGCTGTTAGGGAGGAAATTCCACGATTTTGCCCCTGGGACCAGGGTGAAGAGGAATGAGAGGATGGAGGTGGTGAGGGTCTTATGTTTTTTCTTAATTGGTTAGGCCAGAATTTATTCCCCATCCCTAATTTCCCAGAGGGCAGTTAAGAGTCAGTCACATTGCTGTGAGTCTGCAGTCATGTGTGGGCCAGACCAGGTGAGGATTGCAGATGTTGCTCTCTAAAAGGATATTAGTGAACCGCCTGGGTTTTTACAACCATTGACAGTGGTTACGTGATTCCTATTCGGCTTTTTTTACATTTCAGATTTCCGTTCATTAATTGGTTTTTGTTATCTAGCCATGGTAGGATTGAAATTTGTGTCATCAGAACATTAGCCCGGCTTCTGGATTACTGTCTATTCTCATGTTCATTACCAAAAACATACATTTGAAACTACACTAACGACTTTAAATTCGGTCAACAATTGTGAGATGCTTCAATGTGCTTTGGAAGATTAAGGAGTGCACTGAAGAAAGTAACCAGGAAAAGATTTGAAATGGGGTCTGAGAGAGAAAGGCAATGTGATGATGAGATGCCAGCAAGGTGGAGAAGATGAGACCAAAATGCAGTATTGGAAGAGTAATGGCTGGCTGATTGGGAGGAGGAGGTCAAATAAAATGAGAAGCTGAAAGATTGATTCAGGGTATTAGATATACCCCTGTGGATTGGGTTGAAGGTGAAATTTACCCCATAGATTGGCTTTGTATAGTAAAGGGAGTGAATATTTATCTGATGGATAAGGAGCTGATTAGGGGGGGGCTAAGTTCATTGTGTTTCCTGGATTTTTGGCTTCCACATAGTGATCACTTTCAGAATTAGTGTCTGACTTCAGGGAATAAGTTGTCCTTTTATATCTCAATGGATTGGTTTGGAGGTTATTAGCTCCACAACTGAGAAAATCGAAACAATATCAACACGCGCCAGCTTGCACTTGCAGAAGACCAAGATCAATATTTATAAACAAGTACAGGGAGTTAGTTTGGAAGCTGATGTCCAGGATAAACTCGGTAGTTATCTCTGGATTACTACCAATGCCACGTGATAACGAGATAAGAAATAGAGAGAGAGTGCCGCTAAACACGTGGCTGCAGGGCTGGTGTATGAGAGACGGCTTCCATTATGTGGGTAATTGGAGCACATTCTGGGGAAGGTGGGACCTGTACAGGAAGGATGGGTTGCACCTGAACCGGAAGGACACAAATATCCTGGGAGGGAGGTTTTCTCAAGCTATACGGGATGGTTTAAGCTAGGTTGGCAGGGGTAGCGAACTGGATTTATAATTCAAAGGATGAGGTATTCAGCCTTCCAAAAGACACAACAGAGAGTGAAGTTTTTTATAAAGAAATGCGGTCAATGGATGTAATTGTGGACACAGAGACAGTTCAATGTGTGTATACTTCAATGCTAGAAGTATCAGAAATAAGGCGAATGAACTTAGAGCATGGGTCAGCACTTAGAACTATGATGTTGTGGCCATTACAGAAACTTGGGTACTCAGGGAGAGGAATGGTTGTTGGAAGTTCCGGGATTTAGATGCTTTAAGAGAAATAGGGAGGGTGGAAAAAGAGGCGGGGGAATGGCATTGCTAATCAGGGCTAGTATAGTAGCCACCGAAAGGCAGTTCGAGAATGATGTGCCTGGAGTCACTTTGGGTTCAGGTCCAGAACAAGATAGGAGCACTCACGTTGTTGGGGGTTTTTCAAAGACCCCCTTAAACTAGTAAGTAGACGGGGAGGGAGAAGTGAGCGAAGAGGGAGAATAACAAGTAATGTAAGGCAAAGCAGCAGGTTAGCAGGTAATGAGGAAGCTTCAACTCCATTGAAAATTAGGAAAAAAGTTAAAGGGAAAGAGAACTCAAGAGTTGTTAGTAATGGAGGTAAATAGGACCCAAAAAGAAGGTGCGAAAACTGGCATAAGGGCACTTTATCTGAACACTCTGAGCATTCAAAAGAAGGTGGATGACTTGACGGTGCAAATGGCAAATGGGTTTGATTTCGTGGCTTCACAGGATGGTCATGACTGGGAGTTAAATATCCAGGGGTATCAAACTGTTTGGAAGGACAGACAGGAAAGTAAGGGAGGTGGTGTTGCTCTGATTTTTAAGGACGATATCAGGGCGATAGTAAGAGATGATATAGGTTCTACTGAACAAAACGTTGAATCCATTTGGGTGGAAATTAGGAATGGCAGGGAGAAGAGTCACTGATAAGCGTGGTCTATAGGCCAACAAATAATGACATTGTGGTGGGGCGGGCACTAAACATAGAAATAGCTAATGCATGTAAAAATGGTACAGTAATTAACCTGGGGGATTTTAATCTACATATCAGTTGGTCAAGCTAGGGATCAGTGTTGGGACTGCAATTGTTTACAATTTACATAGATGATTTGGAGTTGGGGACTAAGTGTGGGGATGTCAAAATCTGCAGTTGTCACTAAGGTGAGTGGTAGAGCAAAGTGTGCAGAAGACACAAAGTCTGCAGAGGGATATGGATAGTCTAACTGAGTGGGCAAAATTCTGGCAGATGGAGTACAATGTTGATAAGCGTGAGGTCATCAATTTTGGTAGGAACAACAGCAAAATGGACTGTTTTAAATGGTAAAAATATTGTAGCACGCTGTTGTGCAGAGAGACTTGTGTGTCTTTGTGCATGAATTGCTAAAAGTAGGATTGCAGGTGCAGCAGGTGATTAAAAAGGCAAATGGAATTTTGTCTGCCATTGCTCGAGGGATGGAGTTTAAAAACAGGCTCTGCTGCAGCTGTATAGGGTCTTGGTGAGGCCACACCTGGAGTACTGTGTGCAGTTTTGGTCTCCTTACTTGAGAAAAGATAGCACTGGAGGGGGTGCAGAGGAGAGTGATTCAGTTGATTCCAGAGTTGAGAGGGTTGGATAATGAGGAGAGACCGAGTAGACTGGGATTGTACTCAGTGGAATTCAGAAGAATGAGGGGAGATCTTATAGAAACATACAAGATTATGAAGGGAATAGATAAGGTGGAGGCAGGGAGGTTGTTTCCACTAGCAGGTGATACTAGGTCTAGAGGGCATTGCCTCAAAATAAAGGGAAGTAGATGTAGGACTGAGGTCAGAAGGAACTTCTTCACCCAAAGGGTTGTGAATATATCAAATTCCCTGCCCAGTGAAGCGGTTGAAGCTACCTCACTGAAAGTTTTTAAGGCAAGGCTAGATAAATTTTTGAACAGTAAAGGAATTAAGGGTTATGGTGAGTGGGCGGGTAAGTGGAGCTGAGTCTCAGAAAGATCAGCCATGATCTTATTAAATGGCGGGGCAGGCTTGAGGGGCCAGATGGCCTACTCCTGCTCCTAGTTGTTATGTTGTTACTAGTTGCAGAGAAGTAGAGGAGCGGATTGGGAGGCAGAAATTGGAGAGGTGCAGAAGTCACAGGGTTGTAGTCATGGGTGACTTCAACTTTGCAAATATTGATTGGAAACATTTTAGTTGTAATAGTTTAGATGGAGCAGATTTTGTCCAATGCATTCAGGAAGGATTCCTGACACAGTATGTAGATAGACCAACACGAGGAGAGGCCACTTTGGATTTGGTGCTTGGCAACTAACCGGGCTGAATGTTAGACCTGTTGGTAGGAGAGCATTTTGGCAGTAGCGATCATAACTCTGTTACTTTTGCAATAGTCATGGAAAAGGATAGGTACATAGAGCAGGGTAGGGTTTATAATTGGAGAAAGGGTAATTACAGTTCTGTGAGGCAAGAACTGGGTAACATAAATTGGGAACAGATGCTGTCAGGGAAGAGCACTATTGAAATGCAGAGATTGTTTAAGGAATGCATACTGCATATACTCAATATGTTTGTCCCTAGCAGGCAGGGAAGGTGCGATCAAGTGAGGGAGCCATGGTTCTTAAGAGAGGTCAAACAACTGGTTAAGAGGAAGAAGGATGCTTATGTAAAGTCTAGGAAACAAGGAACAGAAGAGGCTCTAGAGGGATACATGTTATCCGGGAAGGAGCTGAAGAAAGAGCTAAGGAGAGCTATAAGGGGGCATGAGAAAACCTTAGGAGATAGGCTCAAGGAAAACTCCAAGGCTTTTTACACGTCTATGAGGAATAAGAGAATGATCAGAGAAAGGGTAGGGCCGATCAAGGATTGTAATGGGAATTTGGGCACGGAGCCTAAAGAGATAGGAGAGGTCCTTAAGGAATACTTTTCTTAGGTATTCACAACTGAGAGATACCTAGTTGTACAGGAGGACAGTGTGAAACAGGCTGATTGGCTAGAGGAGGTCGATGTTAGTAAGGAAGATATGCTAGGAATTTTGAGGAAGTTGAAGATAGATAAGTCCCCCGGGCCTGATGGGATTTATCCAAGGATTCTATGGGAAGCGAGGGAAGATTGCAGGGCCTTTGGCGATGATCTTTTTGTCCTCACTGTCCATGGGTATAGTGCCGGAAGATTGGAGAGAGGCAAATGTCATTCCCTTGTTCAAAAAAGGGAACAGGGATAACCCCAGAAATTACAGGCCAGTTAGTCTTATATCAATGGTTGGCAAATTTATTGGAAAGGGCTCAGAGAGGGAGGATTTATGATCACTTGGAGAAGCACAGTTTGATTCATAATGGTCGGTATGGATTTGTGAGGGTTAGACCATGCCTCACAAATCTTATTGAATTCTTTGAAGCCGTGACCAATCACGTGGATAAAGGTAGGGCAGTGGATGTGGAATACATGGATTTAAGTAAGGTGTTTGATAAGGTTCCCCATGGTAGGCTCTTGCAGAAGGTGAGGAGACATGGGATAGGGGGAAATGTGGCAGATTGGATTCAGAATTAGCTGACGCTTAGAAGACAAAGGGTGGTAGTGGACGGAAAATATTCAACATGGTGCTCAGTTACGAGTGGTGTACCACAAGGATCTGTTCTGGGTTTTCTTCTATGTGTGATTTTTGTAAATGATTTGGATGAAGGGTTGGAAGAGTGGATTAGCAAGTTCACGAATGATACGAAGGTGGGTCGCTTTGTGGACAGTGTGGAGGGCTGCTCTCTGTTACAAAGGGTCATTGATAAAATGCAGAGCTGGGCTGAGAAGTGGCAGATGGAGTTCAACCCTGAAAAAGTGTGAAGTGATTCATTTTGGAAGGGCAAACTTGAAAGCAGAATACAGGGTTAATGGAAAGATTCTTGGCAGTGTAGAGGAGCGGAGGGATCTTCAGGTTCATGTTCATAATCCCTGAAAGCTGTCACCCAGGTGGATAGAGTTGTTAAGAAGGTGTATGGTGTGTTAGCTTTCATTAATAGAGGGTTCGAGTTCAAGAGCCGTGAGGTTATGCTCCAAACAAAAGCCTGGTTTGGCTACATCTGGAATATTGTGTCGAGTTTTGGTTGCCTCATTACAGAAAAGATGTGGAGGCGTTAGAAAAGGTGCAGAGGAGATTTACCAGGATGTTGCCTGGAATGGAGGAATGGTCTTACAAGGAATGGTGGAGAGACCTATGGCTTTTCTCCTTAGAATGATGAAGGATGAGAGGTGACTTGATAGAGGTTGACAAAATGATCAGAGGTATAGATACAGTAGACAGCCAGAGACTTTTACCTAAGGTGGAGGTAGCTATTACAAGGGGGCATAGTTTTAAAGTGAGTGGAAGTAGATGTAGGGGAGACATCAGAAGTAGGTTCTTTGTTCAGGGAGTGGTCGGGGCGTAGAACGCATTGCGGGAGAGGAAGTGGAGTCGGCCTCATTAGGGGCATTTAAGCTGCTATTCGATTGGCATTTGGATAGTAGTATAAGGCAAGGGTGGAGGTTACATAGACCTTAAGATTAGGGTAAAAGTTCGGCAGAATATCGTGGGCCGAAGGGCCTGTACCGTGCTGTACTCTTCTATGTTCTATGTTCTAGATAAATCTATTCCAAGAACTGTTGGTAGTGATCCTTAGTTTGCATGAAGCGTTATCAAATTAACACCAATTTCTGATCCAGTAGGTGGCGCACTCAGCCCACACAATAACAATTGAATCTTCTGTATACTTGAGTTCGTCCTTCAAACTGACCCAGCCTCGGGGCAAAGGATAATTATGGGTAATGGAGACGGCCTTTTGATCCATGAACCAACGCAACAGCATATTTTAATTATAAGATAATAAAATGTGAGGCTGGATGAACACAGCAGGCCAAGCAGCATCTCAGGAGCACAAAAGCTGACATTTCGGGCCTAGACCCTTCTTCAGAGAGGGGGATGGGGTGAGGGTTCTGGAATAAATAGGGAGGGGGGGGGAGGCGGACCGAAGATGGAGAGTAAAGAAGATAGGTGGAGAGAGTGTAGGTGGGGAGGGGATAGGTCAGTCCAGGGAAGATGGACAGGTCAAGGAGGTGGGATGAGGTTAGTAGGTAGATGGGGGTGCAGCTTGGGGTGGGAGGAAGGGATGGGTGAGAGGAGGAACCGGTTAGGGAGGCAGAGACAGGTTGGACTGGTTCTGGGATGCAGTGGGTGGGGAGGGAAGAGCTGGGCTGGTTGTGTGGTGCATTGAGGGGAGGGGATGCACTGGGCTGGTTTAGGGATGCAGTAGGGGAAGGGGAGATTTTGAAACTGGTGAAGTCCACATTGATACCATTAGGCTGCAGGGTTCCCAAGCGGAATATGAGTTGCTGTTCCTGCAACCTTCGGGTGGCATCGTTGTGGCACTGCAGGAGGCCCATGACGGACATGTCATCTAAAGAATGGGAGGGGGAGTGGAAATGGTTTGCGACTGGGAGGTGCAGTTGTTTGTTGCGAACTGAGCGGAGGTGTTCTGCAAAGCGGTCCCCAAGCCTCCGCTTGGTTTCCCCAATGTAGAGGAAGCCACACCAGGTACAGTGGATGCAGTATACCACATTGGCAGATGTGCAGGTGAACCTCTGCTTAATGTGGAATGTCATCTTGGGGCCTGGGATAGGGGTGAGGGAGGAGGTGTGGGGACAAGTGTAGCATATTTTAATTCATTGATAGGATGTTAGCAAAGTCAGCCAGGTGGCAAGCTGCTGCCATCGACTGCTGCAGCCCATATGTTGCAGGAATACCCGTAGTAGTTATTATGGAGTTCAAAGATTTTTACCCAGCAATAGTGAAGGAGAGGCATTATATATCCAAGTCAGGATGGTGAATGGCTTGGAGGGGAATATGTATAGGCTGCTTTCCTTTTTTAGGAGGTAGAGGTTGCAGCTTTCAAAGGTACTACCAATGGAGCCTTGGTGAGTTACTATGATGCATCTTTTAGTTGCTTCACACTACTGCCTCGACATGACTGTGATGAAGGGAGTGAATATTTATCTGATGGATAAGGAGCTGATTAACAGGACTAAATTCTTTATTTGCTTCCTGGATGTTAGCTTCCACAGTGATCACTTTCAGAATTAATGCCTGACTTCAGGGAGTAAGTTGTTCTTTTACATCTCAAATTTGTATTTCCATTGAAGATGCCAGGATTGGGAAAACTGTATACAACTTGGAGCATTGTGGTGACTGGGAGACTTTAAAATTGAGGCTCTGGAGAGATTTGAGTCAGATTGAGTAGCAGAGTTTTGGGAATGAGCCGAAATTTATTCGGAGTGACCATCAGAAGGTGTGCAGAAGAACATTGCATGGCGGAGTCTGGACCAAGGCAGAATGAAGGTTTGGCAGCCAGGGGCAGGATGATAGAGGGCAGTAAAATCATCATTTTCAGTTCCCTGCCCAAAGGCAGGTCTGATCCAGAGTGCCGGGACCCCTTCAAGGGTATGGCAAGGAAGCAGGTCTCTCATCTAATCTGGTCACAATGAGGATTGAACCTCATGCGTTTGGCTCCAACCTGATTTAGACTGACTAACTGAGCCACTTGGCCCCCAAGGAGTCTGAGTTGCTGTGGCAACCTTTTTACCTGTGTTGTAGTCAGGAGCAATGGATAATCATGGCAAAACCTCCCATTTATTTCTGTCACAACAGGAATTAACCAAAAGTCTCATAGAACGTAGAACATAGAACAGTACAGCACAGAACAGGCCCTTCAGCCCACAATGTTGTGCCGACCATTGATCCTCATGTATGCACCCTCAAATTTCTGTGACCATATACATGTCCAGCAGTCTCTTAAATGACCCCAATGACCTTGCTTCCACAACTGCTGCTGGCAACGCATTCCATGCTCTCTCAACTCTCTGCGTAAAGAACCTGCCTCTGACATCCCCTCGATACTTTCCACCAACCAGCTTGAAACTATGACCCCTCGTGCTAGCCATTTCTGCCCTGGGAAATAGTCTCTGGCTATCAACTCTATCTATGCCTCTCATTATCTTGTATACCTCAATTAGGTCCCCTCTCCTCCTCCTTTTCTCCAATGAAAAGAGACCGAGCTCAGTCAACCTCTCTTCATAAGATAAGCCCTCCAGTCCAGGCAGCATCCTGGTAAACCTCCTCTGAACCCTCTCCAAAGCATCCACATCTTTCCTATAATAGGGCGACCAGAACTGGACGCAGTATTCCAAGTGCGGTCTAACCAAAGTTTTATAGAGCTGCAACAAGATCTCACGACTCTTAAACTCAATCCCCCTGTTAATGAAAGCCAAAACACCATATGCTTTCTTAACAACCCTGTCCACTTGGGTGGCCATTTTAAGGGATCTATGTATCTGCACACCAAGATCCCTCTGTTCCTCCACGCTGCCAAGAATCCTATCCTTAATCCTGTACTCAGCTTTCAAATTCGACCTTCCAAAATGCATCACCTCGCATTTATCCAGGTTGAACTCCATCTGCCACCTCTCAGCCCATCTCTGCATCCTGTCAATGTCCCGCTGCAGCCTACAACAGCCCTCTACACTGTCAACGACACCTCCGACCTTTGTGTCGTCTGCAAACTTGCTGACCCATCCTTCAATTCCCTCGTCCAAGTCATTAATAAAAATTACAAACAGTAGAGGCCCAAGGACAGAGCCCTGTGGAACTCCACTCACCACTGACTTCCAGGCAGAATATTTTCCTTCTACTGCCACTCGCTGTCTTCTGTTGGCCAGCCAATTCTGTATCCAAGCAGCTAAGTTCCCCTGTATCCCATTCCTTCTGACCTTCTGAATGAGCCTACCATGGGGAACCTTATCAAATGCCTTACTGAAGTCCATATACACCACATCCACAGCTTGACCCTCATCAACCTTTCTAGTCACATCCTCAAAAAACTCGATAAGGTTTGTAAGGCATGACCTACCCCTCTCAAAGCCGTGTTGACTGTATTTGATCAAGCCATGCTCTTCCAGATGGTCATAAATCTTATCCCTCAGAATCCTTTCTAACACCTTGCAGACGACAGACGTGAGACTTACCGGTCTATAATTGCCGGGGATTTCCCTATTTCCTTTCTTGAAGAGAGGAATTACATTTGCCTCTCTCCAGTCCTCAGGTACGACTCCAGTGGAGAGCGAGGATGCAAAGATCTTCGCAAGTGGCGAAGCAATTGCATTTCTCGCTTCCCAAAGCAGCCGAGGACAAATCTGATCCGGGCCTGGCGACTTGTCAATCTTAATGTTTGACACAATTTTCAGCACATCAGCTTCGTCTATCTCTATCCATTCCAGCATGCACACCTGCTCTTCAAAGGTTTCATTCACTACAAAGTTCGTTTCTTTCATAAAGACAGAAGCAAAAAACTCATTTAGGGCTTCCCCTACCTCCTCAGGCTCCACACACAAGTTCCCTATGCTATCCCTGATCGGCTCTACTCTTTCTTTGATCATTCTCTTATTCCTCACGTAAGTGTAAAATGCCTTTGTGTTTTCCCGGATTCCTTCTGCCAAGCCTTACTCGTGCCCCCTCCTGGCTCTCCTCAGACCATTTTTGAGCTCCTTCCTTGCCTGCATGTAATCCTCTCTAGCTGAACTTGACCCTAGCTTCCTCCACCTTATGTAAGCTACCTTCTTCCTTTTCACTAGAAGCTCCACCGCTCTCGTCATCCAAGGTTCCTTAATCTTACCCCTTCTTGCCTGTCTCAGAGGGACATATTTACTCATCACTCCCAACAACTGTTCCTTAAACCGTCTCCACATGTCTATAGTTCCCTTACCATGGAACAATTGCTCCCAGTCCATTGTTCCTAACTCATGTCTAATCGCATCATAGTTTCCTCTTCCCCAATTAAATATCCTCCCATTTTGCCTAATCCTCTCCTTCTCCATAGCTATGTAGAATGTGAGGCAGTTATGGTCACTATCACCAAAATGCTGTCCCACCACAAGATCTGATACCTGCCCCGGCTCGTTTCCGAGCACCAAGTCTAGAATGGCCTCTCCCCTTGTCGGCCTGTCAACGTACTGCGTTAGGAAACCCTCCTGAACACACCTTACAAAAACAGCTCCATTCAAATCTTCTGCTCGAAGGAGGTTCCAATCAATATTAGGAAAGTTAAAGTCACCCATTACAACAACCCTACTGCGTGCACACTTCTCCAAAATCTGTCGACCTATGCTTTCTTCAATCTCCCTGCTGCTATTGGGGGGCCTGTAGTAAACCCCTAACGAGGTGACTACTCCCTTGCTGTTCCTAATTTCCACCCATACTGACTCAGTAGGCAGATCTTCCTCGACAATGGAAGCTTCTGTAGCTGTGATACCCTCTCTGATTAGTAGTGCTACACCCCCTCCTCTTTTTTCCCCCCTCCCTATTCTTTTTAAATGTTCTAAACCCTGGAAGATCCAGCAACCATTCCTGCCCATGAGAAACCCATGTCTCTGTTATGGCCACAACATCATAGCACCAGGTACTGATCCTGTTGTTACTGCTTGTCATTGATGTTTGTTGGAAAGATTTACAAGTTGGTGCTGTGTTGTGAAAACACCTTCTGTGGTGATCGAGCAGGTTGGGGCTCAAACTTAGCACTTCTGACGTGGGTGAAGACAATGCCCACTGTGCCACCTGACCTATGCGGCAGAAATATGGATACAATTCAGGGTGTGATGTTGATCTTTTGGGAGTATCAGAGCTGATATTTTAGAAGTAAGAGGAGGAAGCATTGTAGGCTTTCCTGTTGACAGTGGAATTAGACAAGGACAATTCTGAAGAAGTCATGCTGAACTTAAATAATCCTGTTTCTCTCTCCTACAGGTATTGCCAGACCTACTGACTTCCTCCAGCTTTTTCTGCTGCTTTGATTTCTAGCATTTGCAGGAATATGGTTTCATTATAGCGATCTGTCTGTTAAGTTGAGTGGGAATCCCATTCCAGCATTTCAAAGCCTGTAGCTTGGTCGAGCAGAAGGAAAATGCTTGCATTTCTGTGCGGACTTCAGGACATTCAAGCACTTTGCTTCAAGTACTTTTGAAAATTAGTCTGTATTGGAGAGAATGCAGCTACCAGTCACACTGGTCACAAAATGTGATCATGACCATAACATTAGTCATCAGGATTATTACTGCGGTAATGAGACCAAAACAGTGCACGTGACTTCCTGAGCTAGCAAACATTAAACCTCCTGATGTCTGTTGGGTTAATATCCTCCACAAAGAACTTCACTGCCTGCCAGCTAATAAAATGCTGTCAACAGAACAGAACCACGTTGTCTGGTTCCTCTGTAAACAAGTTGAGGACAACTTCAGTTAGAATGGGATCAATTAGATTTGCCCAAGTGTCCCACAATACCAAAGCAGTCAAATGAATGCGAACACGATACAAAACAGTCCCACTTTATTAGTAACAAAATTACAGTAATCTCTGGTACTAAACGTATTATCCCCTGAGATAACAGTGTGGAGCTGGACGAACACAACAGGCCAAGCATCTTAGGAGCGCAAGAGCTGATGTTTCGGGCCTGGACCCTTCATCAGATAGCTTTTATGCTCCTAAGGTGCTGCTTGGCTTGCTGTGTTCGTCCAACTCCAAGCTTTGTTATCTCAGATCCTCCAGCATCTGCAATGCCCATTATCTCTGATCACATTATCCCCAATGCTATTTTAGCCCTTAAGATTACAATACTTACTGAATCTGTTGTATATTTACACAGCCGTGCTCTCACCTGTGCGCCAGCTGGTCTCTGCCTCTTGCTAGACGGTTCCAAGAGAGAGATTTGCTCTTGATCTCTTGTTTTAATACCTTTTGGATGGTTTTTTGGAACTCTCTACAGTTTTGGCCAATCAGAAAGATACACTTAAGAGTTTGAAACTAAAGTCTGGAGTCAGACAGCCTAGCGTGGAACTGGAGGAATATGGCAGGCCAAGTAGCATCAGAGGAGCAGGAGAGCTGAGGTTTTGAGTTGGCACCCTTCTTCAGAACTGGGGAAGAGGAATGGAGCTGGGATATAAATAGGCAGAAGAACTGAGGAAGGTAGGTGGGATGGTGATAGATGAATGCAGGTCGGGAGTGTTGGGATTGGTCAGTGGGGGTTGACCAATCTGTGTTTTAGCAGTCTGAAGGCTGCTACATTCTCAAATTAAGTGAAGCACTTGTGAAATCCCCCAGCCCCTACTGGAACACATTCTACATCCTACATTCTGATAACAGCTCCACCTTGTAATGGGACTTGTTGTGGTTGACTATGAATATCTCTGAACACAATCTGGTAACTGACCTGAGTGGTCAAAACTCAACCTTACACCCAAAATCTGGAGAACCCTCAACCACGTGAGGTTAGACTAGGGAAGGTGTGGTCACAATGTCCACAAATACAATGAGGAAACCTCTCTAATTGTGACTGTAGCTCTCCAAGAATATCACCCTCATTGTAAACTCCCCTGAGAGATCGATCCATTCCTGCTTGCAGTTGGATTGCCAGAGTTGTTGAGTAGATTGTTTTAACTTGGTCGTCAACATTGACCAGCTTCCCCAGGCCCAGGTATAGGAGTTTGTTTGTGATGTTGGTTGATCAGGGTAGTAATAGGTTAGCACGGTCATGTAGGATTTGAGAGATCGGAGTGATAATTTGGAAAGGATGAGCACAAATTTAGAAACCTCCTGGTCCACAGAACATCTAACTGCTCATCCCTGGGCACCATATTCCTGCTGATAGCAATGGTTTTAAGTGTACAAAATACACAGTGCAAGTGGCTATATTGTGCATACTTGTACACAAATTTATTAAAAGTACTTCACAGGTAGTATCTTTACAAATGCCAGCATTTATTGTTCATCCCTAATTTCCCTAGAGAAAGTGTGAGGGGCCCTCTTGTTTCGTTACAGTCCTCTTTGCGGTAAGTATGAGAAATATTGATGGATAAAGACAGGCACAAGTGAAATCAGAAACAGGAGGGGATTAATCTCTTGTCAGACAACTCTATTCAATTAGATCATGATTGAAAGCACCTGGCCTGAATCTTTTTCAGGTGATAGAACAGATCAAGAATGCTTTTCTATGCTCACTGAAATTGGTTCCCTTCCTGAATTACAGGTGATATTTTCTGACTTTGCACGTATCTGATTTGAACAGAATGGAGAGAATTCTCTCCTCCCAACAAGAAGGGAGCCATATTTTCTTAAATTATTGTGTACCTGTTCAAAGTGCAGTGAGATATTCAGCTGTGCCTGGAGGCTTTGCTCTCAAATATTGACTAAATCAGCAGCTGCTGATCATGAAGGAGCTACCAAGGGAAATAACAACTTTTCCAAAACAACAAGAAATTGGCTAGCCATACCCTCCGTGGTGGCAGCTGCTCTGCTCCCTTTGGCAAACAGTTCCTAGTTCCAGACCAGGTGGTAATGTTTCCAAGACAGTAGGAACTACAGATGCTGGAGAATCTGAGATAACAAGATGTAGAGCTGAACACAGCAGGCTGAGCAGGAACGCTGATGTTTTGGGCCTAGACCCTCCTTCAGGAAACTGAAACGTCAGCCATCCTGCTCCTCTGATGCGTCTTGGCCTGCTGTGTTCATCCAGCTCTCTACACTTTGTTATCTCTGTACTAGATAATTGTGTGCGCCGTTCTGGTGGCCATATTAAATAATAAATATGTAATCACAGGAGCAGTTACAATGAAGTTTACAGTGAGTATACGTGGAATACATGAGTTCACACACTGGTAAAGGATTGACAGGTTCCTGCTTCTGTTTTAGTTATGTCAACATTGCAGGCTAATGTGTTCAGCTGGTGTTTGTAAGAGATGATAGTGATTACCGTTTCAAGTCTTTAGATCAGGGATGTGGTGATAGTGTGTCTTCAAGCTGAATTGTGCGGCGCATGTTGGAGTCTTTTTTAAAGCACCTCTTGCCATAAAAGGATTCTGCACACAACTTACTCCAACACTGGACCAACGAATGCTCGAAGTGTAATTCAGACATTTTTGTTGCAATACCAAATATTTTTCCTGAGAATAAAAACCAAAAGAACTGCAAATGCTGTATATCAGGAATAAAAACAGAAGTTGCTGGAAAAGCTCAGCAGGTCTGGCAGCATCTGTGAAGAAAGACCCGAGTTAACATTTCGGGTTCAGTGACAGATGCTGCCAGTCTGCTGAGCTTTTCCAGCAACTTCTGTTTTTTCTTCTTCTTCAGAACTTTAAGGTTTCCCATGGCAGGCTCATTCATAAAGTCAGGAGGTATGGGATACAGGGTGATTTGGCTGTCTGGATTCAGAATTGGTTGGCTAACAGGAGGCAGAGAGTGGTTGTAGATGGTAAGTATTCTGCCTGGAGGTCAGTGCTGAGTGGTGTCTCACAGGGCTGTGTTCTTGGGTCTCTGCTCTTTGTAGTCTTTATAAATGACTTGGATGAGCAGGTTGAGGGGTGGGTTAGTATGTTTGCTGATGATGCAAAGGTTGGAGGTGCCGTTGATAGTATCGAGGGCTATTGCAGGCTTCAGCGAGACATTGACAGAATGCAGAGCTTGGCTGAGAAATGGCAGATGGAGTTCAACCTGGATAAATGCACAGTGATGCATTTTGGAAGGTCGAACTTAAATGCTGAATATAGGATTAAAGGCAGGATTCTCGGCAGTGTGGAGGAACAGCGGGATCTTGGTGTTCAAGTGCATGGCTCCCTCAAAGTTGCCCTCCCAGGTGGATAAGGTTGTTAAGAAAGCATATGGTGTTTTGGCTTTCATTAACAGGGGGATCGAGTTTAAGAGCCGCGAGGTTATGCTGCAGGTCTACAAAACCCTGGTGAGACCACACTTGGAATATTGTGCCCAGTTCTGGTTGCTCTATTATAGGAAAGATGTGGAGGCTTTGGAGAGGGTGCAAAGGAGGTTTACCAGGATGCTGCCTGGTCTGGAGGGTTTGTCTTACGAGGAGAGGTTGACTGAGCTTGGACTTTTCTCTCTGGAGAGAAGGAGGAAGAGAGGTGACCTGATCGAGGTGTACAAGGTAACGAGGGGCATGGATAGAGTCGATAGCCAGAGACCTTTCCCCAGGGCAGGATTGACTGCCACGAGGGGTCATAGTTTTAAGGTGTTAGGAGGAAGGTATAGAGGAGATGTCAGAGGGAGGTTCTTCATTCAGAGAGTTGTGAGCGCATGGAATAGTTTGCCAGTGGTAGTCTTGGAAGCGGAGTTATTAGTGACATTTAAGCAACTGCTGGACATGCACATGGACAGCAGTGATTTGAGGGGAATGTAGGTTAGGTTATTTTATTTTTGGATTAGGATTATTCCATGGCACAACATTGTGGGCTGAAGGGCCTGTACTGTGCTGTACTTTTCTATGTTCTATGTCCTAACTTGATCTTCTTTTGAAGAAATAAGGCTGAGGGGTAACCTAGTAGAGGTCTCTATCAAAACATGTCATTGTTTAGTGTTGTGTTTTTTTTTTACTCACTCATGAGATGTGGGCCTGCTGGCAGGGCTGTTCGCCCTTGAGAGGTGGAGAGCTGCCTCTTGAACAGCTGCAATCTAGTTCTTGTATATACTCCCTAACAGCATTGTGGGGATTCCAAGATTTGACCTTGCAACACTGAAGGAACAGCAATGTTTCCAAGTCGGGATGAAGAGTGGCTTGGAGGGGAACTTGCAAATGGTGTTGTTCCCATGTATCTGCTGCCCTTGACCTTCTGGGTGGAAGTGGGTGTCTGTTTGGAAAGTGCTGTCTCAGGAACCTTGCTAAATTTCTGCAGCACATCTTGTAAGTGGTGCATACTGCTATTACGCTGTGTTGGTGGTGGATGTATGTAGATGTGCTATTCCAGCAGGCTGTTTTACCCTGGATGGTGTCCAGCTTCCTGAGTGCGATTAGAGCTGCATTCATCCAGGCCAGTGGGGAGTATTCTGTCACACTTCTGACTTGTAGATGGTGGTAGTGTTGTGGAGCCAGGAAGTGAATTATTTGCTGCAGTATTCCTACTGCTGACCTGCGCTTGTAGCCATAGCATTTACACAGCTGATCCAGTTTTGATTCTGATTGTTTGTAACCCCAGAATATTTTTAGTGGAGATTGAGTCATGGTTCTCCTGTTGATTGAGAGTAGATGAAAGCTACATTCTCTCTTGTTGGGATGGTCATTACTTGCCATTTGTCCGTAAGACCATAAGACATAGGAGTGGAAGTAAGGCCATTTGGCCCATCAAGTCCACTCCGCTATTTAAATCATGGCTGATGGGCATTTCAACTCCACTTCCCTGCACTATCCCCGTAGGTCTTGATTCCTTCTGAGATCAAGAATTTGTCGATCTCTGCCTTGAAGGCATCCAACGTCCCGGCCTCCACTGCACTCTGAGGCAATGAATTCCACAAGCCCAACACGCTCTGGCTGAAGAAATGTCGTCTCATTTCAGTTTTAAATTGACCCCCTCTAATTTTAAGGCTGTACCCACGGGTCCTAGTCTCCCCGCCTAACGGAAACAACTTCCCAGTGTCCATCCCTTCTAAACCATACTTTATCTTGTAAGTTTCTATTAGATCTCCTCTCAACCTTCTAAACTCTAATGAGTACAATCCCAGGACCCTTAGCCGCTTATCGTACGTTAAACCTACCATTCCCGGGATCATCCATGTGAATCTCCGCTGGACACGCCCCAGGGCTAGTATGTCCTTCCTGAGGTGTGGGGCCCAAAATTGGACACAGTACTCTAAATGGGACCTAACTAGAGCTTTATAAAGCCTCAGAAGCACATCGCTGCTTTTATATTCCAACCCTCTTGAGATAAATGACAACATTACATTCGCTTTCTTAATTACGGACTCTACCTGCAAGTTAACCTTTAGAGAATCCTGGACCAACACTCCCAGATCTCTTTGTACTTCTGCTTTGTGAATTTTCTCACCATTTAGAAAATAGTCCATGCCTGTATTCTTTTTTTCCAAAGTGCAAAACTTCACATTTACTCACATTGAATTTCATCAGCCATTTCCCGGACCACTCTCCTAAACTGTCTAAATCTTTCTGCAGCCTCCCCACCTCCTCAGTACTACCTGCCTGTCCACCTATCTTTGTATCATCGGCAAACTTCACCAGAATGCCCCCAGTCCCTTCATCCAGATCACTAATGTATAAGGTGAACAGCTGTGGCCCCAACACTGAACCCTGTGGGACACCACTCGTCACCGGTCGCCATTCCGAGAAAGAGCCTTTTATCCAACTCTCTGCCTTCTGTCAGACAGCCAATGCTCAATCCAAGCCAGTAGCTCACCTTTGTCATCCCAAACCGGGATGTTGTCCAGATCTTGTTGCATTTGGTGCTTAGCGTCTGATTGTCATGCGTAGAGCTGAGTCATCAGCAAGCATCCCTCCTTCTGACCTTATGGAAGGAAGGTCATTGAAGCAGCAGAAGATGGTTAGCCATGGGAATACCCTCAAACTCCTGCAGGGATGTGCTCAAGCTAAGATCACTGACCTCCAGCCACAGCTGACTTCCTTTTGTGCCAGGTGTTCTCCATCCTCTGTGGAGCCGTCCAGTCCCCACCACCCCAGATGTTGCAGAGTTTAGATCTGTCCTTGTGGTTGTTGGATTACTTACCTCTGTCTGTTGTGTGCACACATGCAAAATGCTGAAGAAACTCAGCTGGTCTGGCAGGAGAGAGAGCAGAGTTAATGTTTCACATCCTGTACTACTCTTCAGGGTGCTGAACTCGGCTGTTTTCCAGGGCAGAGGGATGGATTGGTACTGATTTGATAGTGTTTTCAGAGACCCATCACAGAAATGATGGGTTGAAAAGCCTGCATCTACATTGTACAATTGTAGTTGTTCCTCCCGTTTTAATTTTGTTACCTCAGTGCTATGTTCAGAATGAAAGCCAATTAAGGAATAGAAGAGTGGATGATTTCTGTTGCCTGTTAGATTGGAATTTACTGATTTTTAGCGTACAATTGTTCGGAATGTTAAATTGTGGATAAATTACTGAATCGTTATTTGATTACATTAGTTTATTAGAAATGTGGAGAACCTCGTTCAGATGTATTTCAAAACGTGGAAGTAGAAGTTTAGAATCAGTAAAAGGGAGCTGTCGGGTTGTGTTTTGCTTTTTTTAAATACAAAATCCATCTGATTCACTAATATTCTCATTGTTGAGGAAAGAAATCAGCCAATCTTAGCCAGCTTAGCATGTGACTCCAGTTCTGTACCATAGTGCGCAGTGGCATCAAACTGCTACAAATTATTCAAGTGATCCATAATTCCTCAGGGCACGTTGAAAATGAAGAAACAAAACCCTAGCAACAAAATGTTTACTAAATAATCAGTAGTGGCATGTCTGGAATGATTCACTGGAACCACGTTTTATTTTGTTTTTAGCTTTACATTTCCCTGAAAGTTTGCATATCTTGTTAATGATATTTATTGATTCCTTGTGTAAGCCAGAACTACTTGAGCAATCAAATAGTCTGTTTAGTCAGTAAGTAATCTGCCAAAACTTTTTGGTTTCTGACTGCTGCAGCTCTCATCCTGAAGGTGCTGAATTTTTTGAAAAATAACCCTTTCCTGCCTGTCCCTGTGTCACTGATGTGCCTACACAGTGAATTTGGACAACGTAGCTGGTCGTGTTCCCCCGTTGTTCATACCCATGAGTTCCAGTGGGAAGAACAGAAGATTGAGTAATGGAACTGTGGTTAAATTCCTCTGGCTTGTCACTTTGCCACGTCTGGGTTTTGATAACACAATAGTCACGATATTGATCGTAACAGTATTCTGTACCAGGCTTCCTTGTTGAGGGAGGCTGCAGAACAGTCAACAATGCCTTTATGCTTTAGTTAGGCTTCAAAAGATTACCTGAAGGTGAAAGTGTCCTTCTTGATTTTATATCCAAGTGTGCTGTGCTGTGCTGTGCTGACCTGCGAGAGGATTGAGAGACATTCAGAAACACTTTTTGCATGCAATTATCCGAGCAGCACAACCTAGTGGAGGGTTTATGCTGCAAATTAGCATCCAAGCTGTTTTTTATTCATTCACCGGCTGAGGTCATTGCTGGCTAAACGTCATTTATTGTTCATCCGTAATTGCTCAAAGGTCAGATCAGAGCCAACCACATTGCTCTGGGTCTGGAGTCACGTGTAGGTCAGACTAGATAAAGGTGGCAGTTCCTTCCCCTGAAGGGCATTAGTGAACCAGATGGGTTTTTCCGACAACTGACAGTGAGTTTGTGGTTGTCATTAGACTCTTAATTCGAGACACTTTTTCAGTTCAAATTCCACCTTCTGCCATGGCGGGATTCAAACCCCGGTCCCCAGAACATTATCTGGGTCTTTGGATTAACAGTCCAGCAGTATTATCGCTAGGCTATCCCCTCCCCCAAATGTTTTAAAGTAGACTGTTTTGAACAGTCTCACGTTGCACCATCCTGCCTGGCCTCAGCCAAATAGAGGTGTTTTGTGGCATTGACTTCACCTGATTGCTGTGTAGCCCCCACTATCCAAACATCATCTGCTAATGATGGACAGTAAACTGGATTCAGAGGGCCAGGGTTACAGCATACTGTTATGGGGAAGTTCAAGTAAGTTGTGCAGGGGATTTGGAAATGGGGTCCGAGCTCTGGAGTCTGAGCTCTAGGGCCTCGAGTTTTGGAAAAAGATAGCTTTTGCCAATCAACATGAAGTACTAACAGGATCAAGAGATGAGATGCATGTAGAAATCCTGATTTTTAATATATAGGACTTCACAAAGGACTCTACTCTGTACAGCAAGATGGTAAGGGTAATGATAAACGATGCACACAACCAGCTCACAGATATAACTGAGAAATTACGCGCCAAAACTAAATACATGGAACTCGACCCAATGTACACTCCACAGCAAAGAAAACCAGAAGTGAGGTAACCCGTCTCAACAGACTCCAGAGTTTAAAAACCAGGTGGGAAAATACACGGCGGCTTCATCGGGGGCTGCACTGAGGATGTTACCCCGCATGCTAACGAAATGCCTGTGAAACAACAAACCGGCTTGCTGAGCCACCCAACGTCAGCATCCACAACCTGAGATACAAATCTCCTCTTACAACCTTAACAGCTCTCCGATTCATTGTTACCCACTGAGTCATGGCACAAATGGGAGAAGATGAATGTTTTGCAGGCGTTTTTCGGTGTGCTGCACAATCGGAACGCCTGAAACCAAGAGGAAAGTAAGGTGGCAGATGGGAATGATTCAAAATAACTGATTACTGAATTAATAAATGTGTTGATGTCATGCCTTATCAAAACTTGAAGGGTTGGATCTATCTTGTCCTCAGAGTAATTTTCAATTACTCTGGAATTTTGTTGCAAATGACTGAAAACACCAAATTATAAAGCAGTAGTTTCCTGGGAGACAAGCACTACACATTGACATTTCCAAATTCTGAAAATGTTTTGAATGGGAGTGTTATCACCAGTTAGAAAGCCTTGAGCAGCAGCCGATGATAAGATGTGCCCCTGTGCCAATAGCGGCTAATTTGTCACAAAGTTTGGATGGTCTGGGCACTAGGACTTGCTGTCTTTCGTGGGTGGAGACATCACAGTGGGGAATACGAGACCTCCCTGTAGTGAGGAATGTGAGTGCTGGGGTGTGAAACGGAGAAAAATCATGAAACCACCATTTTTTAAAGAAAAACCAGGCCTGATGAAACAAGCTGCATTTTATTTAGCTTATCTTGGTGACTTTTGTGGCTCAGTTTCTAGCAGTGATTCACAATGGTTTTCCATGTTCCCGTGGGTTTTCACACTATTGTTCATGGCTGTGCCTTCTGCTGAGGGTCTAAGCTCTAAATTCCATCTTGCAGCCCCTCTGAAAGGGGGCCAGTTAGCTTGGTTGCCTCTGGCTGGTTTGTGATACAGAATAATGCCAACAGTGTGGGTTCAATTCCTGCACTGGCCAGCATTACCATGCAGGCCTTTCCTTCTCAACCTTTGTCCTCACAGATGTGGTGACCCTCCATTTAAACCACTGCAGTGTCTGTCTCTAGTGAGAGAACAGTCCTCTGGGATGTGGTGATTTTTACATTTTAGGTTTGACTTTACCTCTTTGAAAGGTTATTGTTAAAATCTAAAATTAACTTCTGCTCTACTATCCCCTTAGGTGCCTTGGTGAATTGCCTTGGGATTGTTTACTGCTTTGAAGCTGCTGTGTAAACACAAGTTGTTTTCTGAACTCATAAGAATCCTGCACTTTAATGCTGTCACATGTTCCCGTACCTGCCTAACTTTCTGAAGTGGCTGGTTTATATTTATTTATGTGCCTAGAGTGTAATGAAACTTGATCTTTCTCTGTGACTAGGTGTGGCACACACAAACTGGGAAGTGTTGGATTATAAGGATTCTGAAGGTGCTGGAATGAATCAGGGAGTGACTTCTGGTTTTTTTCCATGACCCTGTTTTCCTTCGTTATTCTGTTTATTTATACTATGTCCCATACTGATGTTTGTGTAAAAACAGTGTGTTTATGGCTGGACGACCTCATCACAAAGACGCATGGTGCAGAATATGCAGGTTTTAGTCACTGAGGATCCAAAGGACTTTCGGGTGAAATCTCCCTGCAGAGACTGCCGTGGCCTTTTCAGTCTTGACAAAATAAACAAACCAAACATCAGAAAAAGAAGGAATTATGTTGGGATTTGACTGTAATTATCCTCTTTTTTTATAATAAAGGACAACTGATAATCTGATGGCTGAGTCATGCACTCTGTACAGACTGTTTGTTTCATCCATTTAACCCTTGCAGCTCCATTATACAAACATAGACATCTGTCTTCTGTGAAACCACTTGCATCCCTTTCGGTCAGTTTCCTTCATTTAAAGGAGTTAAACCCAAGTTTTAATCCCTATGTAATCCTTACCAAAAGTCAATCCATAACTAAGTGGGACTCCATTATAATGAAGCTGACACTAGATCTGGCTGCTTAGTAAAACTAGTGCACTCAAATTCTGCCCACTTCAGAAAACACTCATGGCAAAATGAGAGGGAATTAATCAGTTAAACACTATTATGCAGGCCATGCATTTAACAGGTGCAAGGGCTTGCTAAAAGTTAAAGCAGGAGCTGCTAGCTTGAGCCAACTCCAAACTGAATGCCAGGTCAGATGGAGTCCAAAGAACTTGGTGCTGTTTTCCATAGTGACTTGCTTGTTTGGTAGTTGTTTCAAATAGATGGGAAAATTGAATGTTAAATCACCACCATTTCAGTATGTTTGTGTAATATTCAAATGTTCCTTCATCAATTAAGCTGCAGTCGCTCAGTAGCATATTTAAATCCAAAACCAAACCAAGCAGTGAGATCCCAAAAGCTTACAGCCCTTCATGTTTGGAGGTTCATCTTTACTTACCAGAGAAGGCAACCTGTAAGGGTGGAATAGCCAGGACATGCAAACACCCAGCAGTACCACAAAACCAGCCAGACACACCCTACACATCACCATAAATATTTATGTGGCACCTTTAACAATTCTACTTAACAGGGATATTAAGACAAAATTTTAACATTGAGCTTCAAAAAGCAATGTTAGGGCAGATTTTAAGAAGTGTGTAAATGGAGGGTAATGAATCAGATTTATAGAAGGAATTCTGGAACATGAGGCCCAGGTATGTGAAGGACCTCCCATTGATAATGGATTGATGGAAATCAGGTTTGGCAGCCAGAATTGGAAAAGCATTGATCCCAGAAAACTAGAGAAGGTCACAGTGATATGGCATAATGAAGACATGGGGGCCAAAAGGATGGATTCATAATCTTCAGATACAGAGAGGAGTGTGATATTGCTAACAGTTGATTCTGGTTTCATCCAACTGCTTGATATGTCCCACATAATGGTGTTTTACAAAGTACGGCACAGGAACAGGCCCTTCAGCCCACAAAGACTGCACTGACACATCATGCCTTTCTAAAGGAAAAACCTTTTTGCCTCCACACAGTCTGTATCTGTCGAGGTGGCTTTTAAACATTTCTATTGTATCCATCTCCTCAAGTTTCATGGGCTATTTGCTTTTCCTGGCTTTATTGTCACCCATCCAATCATCTTTGGGTGGAGATCAGTAAGCTCAGTTTCATGATCAAATTGGGAGTCTTGGTCTGAGTGACTCAGGCTCTAGTTGCAAGTTTTGTAACTTATCCATCACAGTTTCTTGCAACACTGAACAAAAGTAGCAGATGGAATATGATGTGGGAAACTGAGGTTATACACTTTGGCTAGGGAAAAATAGAGACATAGACTTTTTTCGACTTGGGGAAAGGCTTCAGAAATCTAAAACACAAAGGGATTTAAGAGAATCCTGAATGAGGACTCCTATGGTTAACATACAGGTTCAGTTGGCAGTTAGGAAGGCAAATATGATGGGAAAACTAGAGCACAAGAGAAGTGATGCGCTTTCGAGGCTGTATAAGGTTCTGGTCAGACCACATTTGGAATTTCGTGAGCAGCTTTGGGCCCTGTATCTAAGAAAGGATGTGCTGGCTTAGGAGGGGGTCCAGAGGAAGATCACAGGAATGATCGTGGGGATGAAGAGCTTGTCATATGACGAGCAGTTGAGGCCCCTGGCTCTGTACTTGTCGGAGTTTAGAAGGATTGGGATTCTCATTGAACTTACAGAATACTGAAAGTCTTGGATAAGGTGGACCAGGAGTAGGTTCCACTAGTAAGAGAGACTGTGACCTGAGGGCACAGCCTCCGAGTGAAGGGACAACTGTTTACCACTGAGGTGAGGAGGAATTTCTTTAGCCAGCGGGTGGTTAATCTGTGGAGCTCATTGCTGCAGAGGACTGTTGAGGCCAAGTCATTGAAAATATTTAAGACTGAGACAGAGAAGTTCTTGATTAGTAAAGGAATCAAGGGTTACAGGGAGAAGGCAGGAGGATGGGGTTGAGAAATACATCAGTTAAGGGTTTTCAGTTTGAAAATGTATTTCCTCTGGTTGAGAATTCTAAAGCTTTGGGGCATAGTTTGAGAATTAGGGCCAGATTGTTCAGGAAGCACTTATGCACACAGAGGGTGGTAGATGTATATAGCTCTTTAAAATAACATGAACAGCTGCTGCAAATAGTCAAGAAGGTGAGTAGAATGCTGGCCTTTGTATCTAAAGGGCTGGAGTCTGGGAATGCAGACATTATGCTGCATTGTACAGAGCTTAGACCTCATTTGGAATACTGTGAGCAGATCTGGGCATGACATGTTAGCAAGGATGTTTTGGCCCTGCACAGAGTTCAATGCAAGTTTAATGGCATGATAGCTGGACTTCAGGGGTTAAGTTACGTGGAGAGATTGATAAAATTAGGCTATTATTGTCTATTAGAAGATTAAAAGGATGATCTATCAAGATTTTCACGATATTAACAGACAAACACAAGGTAGATAAACTGTGTTTCAACCAGTTGAAGATTCTTCAGTCGTGGGCCGTACTGTAGGAATTAGGACCAGGCCATTCAGGGGAGATGTTAGAAAGCATGTCTGCATGTAAAGAGTAGTGGTGGTTTGGCATGCTTCCCCAAATAGTGATCAGTGTTAATTCAATTGTTAAGTTTAAATCTGAGTGACAATTTTTTATGAAGCAAGGGTATTGATGGATATGGGCCCAAGGCCAACATATGGAGTTAGAGCACAGATCAGCCATGATCTTATTGAATGACAGAGCAGGATCAGTGGGTGATATGGTCTACATCTGTTCCAATGGCAGTTAGTGAAATTTGTTTTCAATAAAACCGGAATGAGAACCTAGTCTAATGGCGACCATTATCAATTAATGTAAAAATAGATTTAGTTCATTAAATCCTTTAGGGAGGAAAATGTGTCATTATCTAGTCAGGCTTATACGTGACTGCACACTGATGGTGATGTCAGGTATATAATCTTCATCAGCCTCTGAAATGGCTCCACAAGCTATTCAAGGACAACTAAGGATAGGCAACAAATGTTGGCCTGAACAGTGATGTCCACGTTCTGTACACGAATAAAGAAAAATACAGTCCCTTCCCGATTATTGACCAGCATCCATCTCTCCCAGTGTGAAGTTGAATGTCCTCAGATTTGTTCAAAATTCTCCTTTCTCCTGCTATCGCTGTTCAATTTGGAGTCATTGTATGGATTTCTCTCAGTTTGGGGTTTCCTTCCACAGATTTGATTTCAAAACCCCTCAGTTTATTCCTGCCCTGCCTCGTAACACCTAACATGATGTCAGCTCCAACCTCTATTATGTTGTAATTACACAGGATGTGAAACCAAATGACTCACGATGAAACTCTGACTGGTCCACTGCCTGAGGGTGACCCACTTGTGCGAAATGGAAATGTGGAGTTTCAGGGCAGTTGGTTAATTGTTAATTCCAGGCTGGAAGTGATCTTTTTACCTTCCAATCAGAATAAACAGGTATATTACCCACAAGCAAGCCTTGGCATCAGTGCTGGTTACTGTGGTAACTACTGTTTACAATAAAACATATAATAAAACAAAATTAAAAGTGATAAATGAACTATGCACAGATTCTCCCTTAACTCATTCACTCAGCTCCTACCTGTTGGAAATGACATGTTTTTTCCAAACATTTCCTTCAAAGCCTGTGAAACACTACCAATAATAATAGTCTGACATTAGCAGTGAGGAAAATGCTCGGGTCCGTTCTGAAGGATTTAATGGCACAGCCTTGGAAAATGGTGACAGGAACAGTCAGCACGGTTTTATAAAAGTGCCATCATGCTTGACAAATCTTCTAGAATTTTTTGAGGATGTAACTGGTAAAGTTGAAAAGGGGGAATTTGTGGCTGTGGCTTACTTGGACTTGCGGAACTCTTTCGACAAGTTACAAATTAGAGATTAGCATGTAAAATTAAAACTCGTGGGATCGGAGGATAGAGAACTGATTAGCAGACAGGCAACAGCATAGGAATAAAAGGGTCATTTTCCAAGAGGCAGGCAGTGACCGGTGGAGTACCACAAGGTCATTGCTTGGACCCTAGCTATTCATAATATACATTAATGATTTAGATGAGGAAACTACTTATCATTTCTCTTAAGTTTTCAATTGATACAAAACTGGAATTGGAAGGTAAACTATGAGGAGGACCCAGAGATGCTTCAGCATGATTTGAACAAGATAAGTAAGTGAGCTAAAGCATAGCAGAGGCAGTATAACATGGATAAATGTGAGATTATTCACTTTGGCAGCAAAAGTAGGCAGGCACTCTACTTGGAGATAGTAAGAACAGCGAAGCTGGAGTCTGAGATGACACGGTGTGGGACTGAATAAACACGACAGGTTAGGCAGCATCAGAGGAGCAGGAGAGTTGACGTTTCGGGTTGGGACCCTTCTTCAGAAAAGCCAGCATTTATTTTCTGAAGAAGGGTCCCAAAGTGAAACATCAACTTTCCTGCTCCTCTGATGCTGCCTGGCCTGCTGTGTTCATCCAGCTCCACACTGTGTTGTGTAAGGCACTCCACAGCCCACTTTCAAAGCCACTCCACATTAAATTGATCTTCTGATGTTGTGACCAAGGTAGGGATAAGGTTTCCAAACCAGGGATGGAATACAAACCCATCAGGATTGGCCTGCAGTCTCCAAGGGTTAAAAAATAATCCTGTCTGAGTTATAAAAATTGAGGATATGTTCTATTTCTTACTGGGGGACAGTTCGTAAAGGATAAGATGAGAGATTTTAAAAAGCAAACAGAAACAGAGGAATACATAGAACATAGAACAGTACAGCACAGAACAGGCCCTTCAGCCCACAATGTTGTGGTGAATTTTACACATCTCCATTAAATCTTAACTCCTCTGTGCAAAACAGTGGATCCAAGTTTAAGCATCTCTTCCTAATTGTTGGAATCATCAGATGAACCTATGCTCTCTGATATTAATAATCTTTCCAGAAATGGCTCCTACTGCATTAAAGTCAGTTTAATTGATATGGACATCTGTTTTCTCTCCCAATTCTGGAACCAAAAGGCCTCAGTAACCTGCAGCCAATATTTACTCCCCAGTGACAAGACTCATATAGATTATCTGGCCACTTTCACATTGCTGTATGTCGGCTGTCCCCTCACAGTCACATCTTCTACTCACAAGGTACTTTTCCTTGGCTACCTCCCACCTACATCCCTCAGAGACATTATCTGAACACACAGCAATGATTTCCATGTATCTACTGATGACAGCCACCTCTACCTCACCACAACCTCTCTCAATGTGCCCACTGCTGGTAAATTAACAGGCTGTAGGTCTGAAATCTGGTACTGGATGAACAGAAATTTCCTTCAGTCAAAATTGATAAGATTTATGCCATTGTTTTCGGTTCCTAATCCAAACTCTGCTCCCTAGCTATGATTCCCACCAATCTGGAAACAGTCTGAGATTCATCCAGTCTGTCCTTAACCCAAGCGTCAGATTTAACTGGCAGATTAATTTCCGACCTCAGATTAGTGCCACCATTTGGGGAGGAAGTGAATTTGTGGTATTATTGCTGGGCTGTTAATCCAGAGACCCGGATCATGTTCTGGGGATTCCAAGATAATAAAATGTGAGGCTGGATGAACACAGCAGGCCAAGCAGCATCTCAGGAGCACAAAAGCTGACGTTTCGGGCCTAGACCCTTCATCAGAGAGGGGGATGGGGGGAGGGAACTGGAATAAATAGGGAGAGAGGGGGAGGCGGACCGAAGATGGAGAGTAAAGAAGATAGGTGGAGAGGGTGTAGGTGGGGAGGTAGGGAGGGGATAGGTCAGTCCGACACAATCCTCCGACACTTCCGCCATTTACAATCCGACCCCACCACCCAAGACATTTTTCCATCCCCACCCCTGTCTGCTTTCCGGAGAGACCACTCTCTCCGTGACTCCCTTGTTCGCTCCACACTGCCCTCCAACCCCACCACACCCGGCACCTTCCCCTGCAACCGCAGGAAATGCTACACTTGTCCCCACACCTCCTCCCTCACCCCCATCCCAGGCCCCAAGATGACATTCCACATTAAGCAGAGGTTCACCTGCACATCTGCCAATGTGGTATACTGCATCCACTGTACCCGGTGCGGCTTTCTCTACATTGGGGAAACCAAGCGGAGGCTTGGGGACCGCTTTGCAGAACACCTCCGCTCAGTTCGCAACAAACAACTGCACCTCCCAGTCGCAAACCATTTCCACTCCCCCTCCCATTCTCTTGATGACATGTCCATCATGGGCCTCCTGCACTGCCACCATGATGCCACCCGAAGGTTGCAGGAACAGCAACTCATATTCCGCCTGGGAACCCTGCAGCCATATGGTATCAATGTGGACTTCACCAGTTTCAAAATCTCCCCTTCCCCCACTGCATCCCTCAACCAGCCCAGTTCATCCCCTCCCCCCACTGCACCACACAACCAGCCCAGCTCTTCCCCCCCACCCACTGCATCCCAAAACCAGTCCAACCTGTCTCTGCCTCCCTAACCGGTTCTTCCGCTCACCCATCCCTTCCTCCCACCCCAAGCCGCACCCCCAGCTACCTACTAACCTCATCCCACCTCCTTGACCTGTCCGTCTTCCCTGGACTGACCTATCCCCTCCCTACCTCCCCACCTACACCCTCTCCACCTATCTTCTTTACTCTCCATCTTCGGTCCGCCTCCCCCTCTCTCCCTATTTATTCCAGTTCCCTCCCCCCATCCCCCTCTCTGATGAAGGGTCTAGGCCCGAAACGTCAGCTTTTGTGCTCCTGAGATGCTGCTTGGCCTGCTGTGTTCATCCAGCCTCACATTTTATTATCTTGGAATCTCCAGCATCTGCAGTTCCCATTATCTCTCATGTTCTGGGGATCTGGGTTTCAATCCCACCAAGGCAGATGATGGAATTTGAATTCAATATACAAAAATCATTTTCAAGAGTCTAATGATGACCATGAATCCATTGCTGATTATTGGAGAAGAACCATCTGGTTTACTGATGTCCTTTAGGGAACAAACTGCCATCCTGACTCCTGACACACAGCAATGTGGTCAAGTCTTCTCTCTAGGCAATAAATGCTGGGCTAGCCAGCGACATCCTCATCCTGTAAATACATTTGTGAAAATCATTGACAGCACCTGTTTCCACCTCATCTGACTTCAGCTTTGTTTCAGGCCATTGCTGGTGAAACACTCATTCATGTCCTGGTGCTGTCATGACACTCCTGACTCGCCTCCCACCTTCTACCAGTCTTTAACTTGAGGTTGTCAAAAGTTGTGCGGTTCATGTCTTGCTTTCACTTCCCATAAAATCATAAACTGATAAGAAAGAAGATTAGGAATCGGTGATTCAGCCCATTTACTGACCTCATAGATGTTTCAGTAAGAACAGAGAAGATGGTAAAAGGGGCGGAGGTGAGGCATAGTTGGTCAAGGACAGTATTACAGTTGCAGAAAGGATGTTTGGGGACTCGTCAACTGAGGTAGTATGGGCTGAGGTTAGAAACAGGAAAGGAGAGGTCACCCTGTTGGGAGTTTTCTATAGGCCTCCGAATAGCTCCAGAGATGTAGAGGAAAGGATAGCAAAGATGATTCTCGATAGGAGTGAGAGAGACAGGGTAGTTGTCATAGGGGACTTCAACTTTCCAAATATTGACTGGGAACACTATAGTTTGAGTACTATAGATGGGTCAGTTTTTGTCCAGAGTGTGCAGGAGGGCTTCCTGACACAGTATGTAGATAGGCCAACAAGGGGCGAAGCCACATTAGATTTGATACTGGGTAATGATCCCAACCAGGTGTTAGATTTGGAAGTAGGTGAGCACTTTGGTGATAGCGATCACAATTCTGTTATGTTTACTTTAGTGATGGAAAGGGATAGGTGTATACCATTGGGCAAGAGTTATAGCTGGGGGAAAGGCAATTACGATGAGATTAGGCAAGATTTAGGGAGCATAGGATGGGGAAGGAAACTGCAGGGGATGGGCACATTAGAAATGTGGAGCTTATTCAAGGAAAAGCTCCTGTGTGTCCTAGATAAGTATGTACCCGTCAGGCAGGGAGGAAGCTGTAGAGCGCGGGAGCCGTGGTTTATAAAGGAGGTGGAATCTCTGGTCAAGAGGAAGAAGAAGGCTTATGTTAGGATGAGATGTGAAGGCTCAGTTAGGGCACTTGAGGGCTACGAGGTAGCCAGGAAAGACCTAAAGAGAGAGCTCAGAAGAGCCAGGAGGAGACGTGAGAAGTTGTTGGCGGATAGGATCAGGGTAAACCCTAAGGCTTTCTATAGGTATTTAAGGAATAAAAGAATGACAAAAGTAAGATTAGGGCCAATCAAGGATAGTAGTGGTAAGTTGTGTGTGGAGTCAGATGAGATAGGGGAAGTGCTAAATGAATATTTTTCAACAGTATTCACTCTAGAAAATGACAATGTTGTCGAGGAGAATACTGAGATACAGGCTACTAGACCAGGTGGGATTGAGGTTCACAAGGAAGAGGTATTAGAAATCCTACAGAGGGTAAAGATAGATAAGTTCCCTGGGCCGATGGGATTTATCCTAGGGTCTTCTGGGAAGCCAGGGAGGAGATTGCCGAGCCTTTGGCATTGATCTTTAACTCGTCATTGTCTACAGGAATAGTGCCAGATGACTGGAGGATAGCAAATGTGGTTCCCCTGTTCAAGAAGGGGAGTAGAGACACCCCTGGTAATTACAGGCCAGTGAGCCTTACCTCAGTTGTTGGTAAAGTGTTGGAAAAGGTTATAAGGGATAGGATTTATAATCATCTGGAAAAGAATAAATTGATTAGGGATAGTCAGCATGGTTTTGTGAAGGGAAGGTCGTGCCTCACAAACCTTATTGAGTTCTTTGAGAAGGTGACCAAACAGGTAGATGAGAGTAAACCGGTTGATGTGGTGTATATGGATTTCAGCAAGGCATTCGATAAGGTTCCCCACAATAGGCTATTGTACAAAATGCGGAGGAATGGAATTGTGGGAGATATAGCAGTTTGGATTGGAAATTGGCTTGCTGAAAGAAGACAGAGGGTGGTAGTTGAAGGGAAATGTTCATCCTGGAGGCCAGTTACTAGTGGTGTGCCGCAAGGGTCGGTGTTGGGTCCACTGCTGTTTGTCATTTTTATAAATGACCTGGATGAGGGCGTAGAAGGATGGGTTAGTAAATTTGCAGACGACACTAAGGTCGGTGGAGTTGTGGATAGTGACGAAGGATGCTATAGGTTGCAGAGAGACATAGATAAGCTGCAGAGCTGGGCTGAGAGGTGGCAAATGGAGTTTAATGCAGACAAGTGTGAGGTGATGCACTTTGGTAGGAGTAACCAGAAGGCAAAGTACAGGGATAATGGTAAGATTCTTAGCAGTGTAGATGAGCAGAGAGATCTCGGTGTCCATGTACACAGATCCTTGAAAGTTGCCACCCAGGTTGACAGGGCTGTTAAGAAGGCATACAGTGTTTTAGCTTTTATTAATAGAGGGATCGAGTTCCGGAACCAAGAGTTTATGCTGCAGCTGTACAAAACTCTGGTGTGGCCGCACTTGGAGTATTGCGTACAGTTCTGGTCACTCCATTATAAGATGGATGTGGAAGCTTTGGAAAGGGTGCAGAGGAGATTTACTAGGATGTTGCCTGGTATGGAGGGAAGGTCTTATGAGGAAAGGCTCAGGGACTTGAGGCTGTTTTCATTAGAGAGAAGAAGGTTGAGAGGTGACTTAATTGAAACATACAAAATAATCAGAGGGTTAGATAGGGTGGATAGGGAGAGCCTTTTTCTTAGGATGGTGACGGCAAGCACGAGGGGGGCATAGCTTTAAATTGAGGGGTGAAAGATATAGGACAGATGTCAGAGGTAGTTTCTTTACTCAGAGAGTAGTAAGGGAATGGAGCGCTTTGCCTGCAACGGTAGTAGATTCGCCAACTTTAGGTACATTTAAGTTGTCATTGGATAAGCATATGGATGTACATGGAATAGTGTAGGTTAGATGGGCTTGAGATCAGTATGACAGGTTGGCACAACATTGAGGGCCGAAGGGCCTATACTGTGCTGTAATGTTCTATGTTCATTCGGGTCTGGCTGTGGCCTTAACATACTCACTCATAAACCCTGATTTCCTCATCAATCAAACATCTGTCTAAATTAGAGTTGTATACTTTCAATGACTCAGCCTTCACTGACTTCTGGAGGAGAAATTTCTATGAACTAACCACCCTCCAAGAAGAAGAAAATCCTCTTTCTATTAAATGGGAGACCCTTTATCTTTAATTTGTCTTAAAGTTCTGGATTCCTCCATAAGAGGAAACAGTGTCTATATTTAGAAACCCCCCTCACAGTCTTAACTGTTGAATAATATCAGCTCTTCTAAACTCCAGTGAGTATAGGCCCAAGCTTTCTTTATAAGATGGTGATTAATTTTCCAAGCCAGGATGGGGAGTGGCTCGGAGGGGAATTTGCAGGGAGGGGTCTTCCCATGTACCTGCTGCCCTTGTCCTTTGAGATGGAAGTGACCATGGGTTTGGAAGGTGATGTATGTGCTTGCTGTCAATTTGACACAAGAATTGTTGGTTAGTTCGCCGAGCTGACTGGTTTTCATGCAAACGTTTTGTCTCTCTTCTAGATGACATTGTCAGTGCTGTCTAGCCTCTGAAGCACTCTTGCTCTGTCCTGCTTTGAGTTTATATGGTCTGGTCTGTCGTGGTGGGTAGAGCTGCTTCCGGTTTTGCTCTATAGTGGTGTGTAGATGGGGTCTATTTCAACATGTTTGTTTATCATGCCAGTGGTTGAAAACCAGGCTTCCAGGAATTTTCGTGCTTGTCTGACTCACTTGCCCTAGTTCTGTTACATTGTCCCAGTTAAACCGATGTCCCTCTATGTCGGAGTGGTTTGAAACAAGGGAAATTGGTCATGCTGTTTTACCGTGAGTTGGTGTTCTCGTCTCCTGGTGATGAGTTTCCTGCCCTTCTGTCCTAATGTATTTTGTATGTCACATTTGTCCTGCTCATTGTGGATAAGGGGGTCTTTTGTCTTTGAGAGTAACTGGTGAAGTGTGGCTGTTGGTCTGTGTGCTCTCCTTATTCCAAGAGGTCATAGGAGTCTTGTAGTCAGTTTGGATGTGTTTCTAACATAGAGTAGGGTGGCCAGTGTGTGGGGGTGTACAGTGTCTTCTTGGTGTTGTTTATTTGCCAGGCACCAGCATGAAGCTGTTAGGATACCCATTGTTTGTAAAGATTTTGCATATTCGATTTTGAGCATCTTCAGGGTGTTGCTGTGTGTTATCACTTGTTTAAATGGAGTCTTGACACAGAATTCCTGGAGGCCTGGTTTTCAGCCACCAGTGCAATAAACTATCATGTTGAAGTAGATCCCACCTACGTACCACTATGGTACAAAACCAGAAGCAATGATACCTACCATGACTACCGATCATTTCCTTGGATAAGCATACGCATGACGATGGGATAGTGTAGGGGGAGGGGCTTAGATCAGTTCACAGGTCGGCGCAATATCGAGGGCCGAAGGGCCTGTTCTGCACAGTCTTGTTCTATGTTCTATTGTTCTGTGTTCTATGACAGACTGGACCATATCAAGTCAGAGTGGGACTGAACAACGGCACTTCAACGGAGGCTACGCAGCACTGACAATGTCACCTAGAAGGGAGATGAAACATTTGCGTGAAAACCAGTCAGCTCGGCGAACCAACCAACAGCTCCATCTGCAACCCAAGCTACAGATATTTGCTAAGACATTTGATACTATCCTGAACCCTCTTTGTTAGCCATGAATAGTGAATCCATTTAGAGTCCTTTTTCAATGAAGTGTATTTTTATTTAGGGTTATGAAATATCTCCTCAAATGTCTGCCACTGCCTCTAGTCTTACCTTTAAACTATTTCCCCATCGCACTTTAGCCATCTGTTTTCATGCTTTTCTAATTTATCTTTACTTAAATTTAATACACTAGTTTCAGATTCAGATATATCACCTTTAAAATAAATGTGAAATTGTATCATTTATGATCACTGACCTAAGGAATCCGATATTGTAAGGTCATTAATTAACCCTGTCCATGATTGTCTAAAATGGCCTGTTTTCCAATTGTTTCCAGAATGTATTTTTCTAAGGAACTGTCCAGAATATAATTTATGAGCTCACCGTGCAGGTTGCCCTTGCTAATTAGTTTTATCAAATCTATATGCAGAATAAAGCCCCTCACCTTTTTTTACAAGATTCTGTATTTTCTGGGTTTATATTCTGTCCTACAGTGGGACCTACTGTCAGGGAACCTTTAAACGACTCTAATTTCTTTCATTTGCTAATCCTCATCTCCATCTAATCTGTTTCTATATTTTGATTCACTGAGCCAAGGTTACTTTTCAATACTATACTGAAAACCTCAATCAACAGAACTATTTCACCTCCTTTTCCTTTCACCCTGTCCTTCTGAAATGACCTTGAGCATCTCTGAATCTAATCTCATCTCTGTCGGTGACTGTGCTTAAGTACATAGACCCAAAGCTCTGGGAATCCCTCTCTACACTTCTCAGCTTACCTTCCTCCTTTAAAACACTCCTTAAAACTCTCCAGTGACTAAACCTTTAGTCATCTAGCTTAATATTTCCATATGTGACTCAACATCACGCTGGTTAGTTTAATTGGTTGGATAGCTGATTTGCAATACAGAGTGGCACCACGAGCACACATTCAATTCCTGTATCAACTGAGATGACCATGAAAGATTCTCCTCCTCTCTGCCTCCGGAGCTGTGATGACCCTGAGGTTAAACCACCACCACCAGGTTATGATGAGAGAGCAGCCCCATGGACCTAGTGGCTCTTTGTTTGAGAAGCCTCAAGACGTTTTATTATTTAAAGGCGTTTTAAATATACACACTTTCATTGCTTGCAAAATTATTGCCATATTTTCTACACTCCAACTTCAAAAAAATTGTTGGCTATAAAACACTTTGGCATTTCCTGGGTAAACAATGGTTCAGAAGCATATTTAGGTCTCTGCCTGTAGTCATTGTGTTTAGTGAGGGGTAGAATGTGATTCATCCCTGGTTGCTGAACAGATGCATTGCGTATTTTAAATTGGTGTATAAATTTAAACCTTAAATGTAAATGCTTGCAGTGTGTAAAAAGTGGCAGTTTGCAGTGTTTACTCCCGTCATGTGGATATTATCCAACAGATTGTCTGAAGTGACAGCCCTGTCCTTGTAACAGGGTGGGATTCACTCAGAAATTAAGGCCTTAAGTCTCGACAAATGGAACCAAGAAACTGAGGTACAAATTGGTAATGATGGATTGGGAAACTGTTACAAAGGTGTCATACTGAAAAGGTCATAGTTAACATTTACAGAACTAGGAGATGGTAGGAACCGCCGATGCTGGAGAATCTGAGATAACACAGTGTGGAGCTGGGTGAACACAGCAGGCCAAGCAGCATCAGAGGAGCAGGAAAGCTGATGTTTCGGGCCTAGACCCTTCTTCAGAGAATCTGAATTCAAATTTTCTGAAGAAGGGTCTAGGCCCAAAACATCAGCTTTCCTGCTCCTCGGTCTGTTGTGTTCATCCAGCTCTCCACCTTGTTATCTCTATTTACAGAACTAACACCTGTATGTATTAATGTTTCATACAGAAGTGAGAGATTATCGACTATGGTAGCAAAAGCAGCAATAAAAAGTCTGTTTGAAATGGACAGGGTGCTTGAACCTGAGAGACTTGGGTGTTCCTTATTCATGTGTTACTGAAAGTGAACAAGCAGTACAACAGTAATGAATACAGCCCATATGTTGGCCTTTGTGAGAGAATTGGAGAACCAAAGGAAATATCTGTCGCCTTGTTGAGTGCACACCAGGCTATTATGTACAGCTTTGGTCTCACCCACAGAAAGATATACTTGTCATAGAAGGAGTGCAACCAAGGTTCACTAGACTAATTTTTGGGATGGAGGGACAATCCTATAAACAAAGATTAATTGATGTAGGCTAAATTATCTGGAGGTTAGAAGACTGAGATATGATTTCGTTCCAAAGTACTTTATTCATACAGGGGCTTCAGAGGGTAGATACAGGCTGATGTCCGTCCTCCGGAAGGGGTAGGGGCTAGAACCAGATGTCAGAATCTCAGAATAAGCAGCAGGCCATTTTGACCAGAGATGAGGAGTTTAAGAGGGTGAAGATTTGTTGAAATCCTGTGCCACAGAGAATTGTGGAGCTTCAGCCATTAAGCCTGTTCAAGACTCAGATAAATAGTGACATATTACAGACATTAAGGGATACAGGAAGGGAATGTGGAAATAGATTAGCCATGATCTCAGTGAATACCAGAGATGGTGTGAGGGGTTGGATAGCCACCTCCTGCTCCCATTTCTTTATGTTCTTAGTGAGCAAAATAAAGGATGGTGAGTTTGAGTGAAGACCTGTTTACATCAAAAAGGCAAGGAGGCTTCTTTTAGAAGAATGTGTGTCCCTCAACCACTTTGTACAGAGACTACACAGCCAAAGATCCCGAGTCCCCAAAGGGAACAACATCCTGCAGTGGGTGCATTGGCTGCTGTGCTGTGCTGGGCTTTAAACAGTGCAGCTTGCCCCCATGCTGTGTCCGTCGCTGAGCGTGGTTGGAGCAGTAATAACCCACTGCCTCTAGACCCGGTGCGATTTAATAAACGTGTGTGTGTGCGCATGTGCGTGCGTGAGAGAGAGAGAGAACAAATAGGAGCCTAAGGCAGCTCAAAGTGTGGATATAGCAGCTGTCTAACCGTCAGCCACAGACCAAATCGAACCCCACGTGCTTCCCTGTTCTTTTATTTACATACTGATAAAAATACATTCCACTAAATATATTTAAATAAACTTTATTACACCTACAAAAATGCTTCTCTTTAGTTTGACATAATGTGCCAAACCACACAGTCAGTCATTTATTTAACACTTTAAATAAATATTTACATCAAAGTTACAAAGAATTGACAGTTGCATCTCAAAGATATTCGATGAATTTTGCAAGTGGAGGGGTACTGGGAGCATGAGTCATACAATATCACCTCTGGCCTTTAATATTAAAAGAATTTTAATTTCACTTGTGATCCCTCAGCTTGAATCACTTGGGGGGAGTATGGGTTTGGTTCACAAGGCACTGATCTTCATTGCTGTGGAGCCAGTGACCCAGTCCTTAGAGATGGTGCTACTGTGATTTGAAGTTTCAGTTACAGTGCAGCCTTCAGCTCCTGAACATGGAGACACACCAAGTGTTCAGTTTTGTTATTCTTTTTCTCAGTGCATTTGGTGAGTCAGAAATGGGCACTTCTCCCTGACCCACAGGCAGTATCACACAAAGACAAAGACATACGGGAGATAACACTCAAGCAAATTAGATCCAGCACCAGTAGGGTGCCAGACAATTCACAGATTAAAATATCTCAGCAGTTAGGAGTTACAAATCAAAGTAAAAAAGATAAAGTTCCTAAATACAGCAAGTTTATCAATACCTGGGCTGTGTGGATTTAGACAGTAAGGTACTGTTGTCCATCACCACACGTCTGGAGTTACAGGAGGTTGTTTGTGGAGGAAACAAATGGTGAAGACTGGACTTAAAGCCCAAGAGAAACTGAAGGTTTGTTAGAAAGCAAGAGAGAGAAAAGAATTAGGGAACTAAAAAAGCGATGCTATCTCAGTGTTTCTGATACATACACTTGAATATCACCACCAGTAGCATATCTAGTTGAATGAGTGCAATGCAGCAAAACACATTTCAGCATAGATCATCAAATTCATTGTAGATTAAAACATTCATTTTGATCAGTTTTTTTTGGTTTTTGATAAATATCACATTGGATATATAAATGGAGCTTCTTCCCAGAGTATTCAGCCATGAGGAAAGCCATGCTTTTAACCAAAGGATTCACTTCCTGCCAATGCGCAGCAGCCAGGAAATGAGCGAATGAGCATTGGTTGTTGACTAAATACTTCAGATTAAAAAAGAGAGAGATTTTCTGTATTAAGAAGTTGATATCACCAGGAACTGAAGACTTTTGTTGGAATCCAGCAGGAAGTAGTGAACGAGTGGCTTGGGAAGTTCTATAACAAAACCAGTCTGCTGCCTCTACAGGAGGCTGGAACGTTCTAGAATGTTGTCTGTCTGTTCTGGTAGTTGAGGTAAGGGTCTTGTAGGAGGGGTGTGGGCAGGTAGCTGGATCTGGTATGAGGACGTGGGATTGTGAAATCCTGTGGTGCAGCATACATCTGAAAACAGAGATTAGAGCATTTGATCAGAGACATGGTGGAACATATAATTGTGAAACCTAGTCCCAGGACTCTGAACTTCTAACATCAGTTCACAATCAGACAGTCGGTTTGTGATCCCTCAGTTTGAGGAGAGAATGGGTTTTGCTCACAAGGCATTGTTCTGAACCCAGTGACCCAGTCCTCAGGGACGGTGCTCCTGTGATTTGGAGTCTCAGTTACCCTTCAGCTCCTGAACATGGAGACACCCGGTATTGAATGGTCTGGTCTTTAGAGATCAGTGCCATTATGCCAGGGAGATTTACTAATGCTTCTCAAAATGACAAAGAGTTTATGTTTGGCAAACAAACCAGTGAGAAGATAAGATAAAGTGTGGAGCTGGATGAACACAGCAGGACAAGCAGCATCTCAGGAGCACAAAAGCTGACGTTTCGGGCCTAGACCCTTCAGAGAGGGGCATGGGGAGAGGGTTCTGGGATAAATAGGGAGAGAGGGGGAGACAGACCGAAGATGGAGAGAAAAGAAGATAGGTGGAAAGGAGAGTATACGTGGGGAAGTAGGGAGGGGATAGGTCAGTCCAGGGAAGACGGACAGGTCAAGGAGGTGGGATGAGGTTAGTAGGTAGGAGATGGAGGTGCGGCTTGGGGTGGGAGGAAGGGATGGGTGAGAGGAAGAACAGGTTAGGGAAGCAGAGACAGGCTGGGCTGGTTTTGGGATGCGGTGGGGGAAGGGGAGATTTTGAAGCTGGTGAAGTCCACATTGATACCATTGGGCTGCAGGGTTCCCAAGCGGAATATGAGTTGCTGTTCCTGAAACCTATGGGTAGCATCATTGTGGCACTGCAGGAGGCCCATGATGGACATGTCATCTAAAGAATGGGAGGGGGAGTGGAAATGGTTTGCGACTGGGAGGTGCAGTTGTTTGTTGCGAACCGAGCAGAGATGTTCCCCCTCTCTCTCTATTTATTCCAGAACCCTCACCCTATCCCCCTCTGATGAAGGGTCTAGGCCCGAAACGTCAGCTTTTGTGCTCCTGAGATGCTGCTTGGCCTGCTATGTTCATCCAGCTCCACACTTTGTTATCTTGGATTCTCCAGCATCTGCAGTTCCCATTATCAGTGGGAAGATAATCTATTTTTAATATCAACAACATGGATTGGGTCTAATTGGATCAGCGTGTTTATTTAAATTGCACAGAATCAATAATCTGAATGGCTACCCCCTGTGCTTCTGTAACCAGGACACTAACACTGATGTGTTTGTGTGTGACAATCTCTCTATTTAAAACCACCTTTTTAAAAAAAAAATGGCACTATGAATTGTTTTTAGATTTTTATTCTTTATTCATCTTGTCTCCCATCGAGTTAATGATCGTGTGGAAAGGTGAAGTGTCTGAATTTTGTCCACAGGTATCCTGCTCGATGACTGCATTGGGATGGATTCTTGTGTAAATGCGAGAACAGCTGAGATCAGATTGACTATCCCATACCATCCTCGAGAGACCAGACTGGGCTAAGGGGCAGTTTGGAACTCTCTGCCTCAGGAGCCAATGAAAGTGGATCATTGAATATTTTTAAAGCTTAGGTAGATGGACTCCATTGCCTAATGAAAGTAGAACTTTATTGGGAGTAGATAGAAATATGAAATGCAAAACTCAAACAGATCAGTGATGATCTTACTGAATGGTGAAGCAGGCTTAAGGGGCCAAGGGGTCTACTTCTGCTTCTATTTAATAGGTGTATTCTTTGATTCCAGAAATGACTGGTGCATTTTGACTTAAGGGAGACAGACCCATTAACTATTTTTGCAATGAATAGTCAGATATGGAAGGGGATTCTGGGATAACTCCAATCATTTAGTTTGATGTGCTGAGGGGGTAAAGTTTTTTGGATGACCTGCAATGACCAATAAAAATCTAACAACATGGGGCAACAGGCTGAATAAATGAGGGAAAAGAGGTTCAGAGATTTTTGAAGGCAGCACTTACATTGTGGCCGACTGGTGAGTGACTACGATACGAAGGAGAAGGAACGTTATCATCAAAATTCCCAGAGAATACTGTGGAAGCAAATGAAATTGAGTGAGAGAGCAGTTTGTAACTCCACACAGCCATTCCATCCTCTCGATGTTTCACAACAAGCCAGGGATGCTTCGTCATAACTTCTACTCTCCTAGAGGTACCAGGAGCAGTGGTAATGTCACGGCTCAATACAGGACCACAGGATTGAACAAATCCCAATGACCCCTCACCTGCCTACTTTGCTGTAGATGTTCACCACTCCTCCCTTGCTCCTGAGCACACCCAGGAGGGTGAAGTCCTTGATCCAGATTTCAAACAATTATCTAACCCGCACATTAGTCCCTTGCCCAGCAGCATCACCACAACCTCCTGTTCCTCATGCATTTCCACTGCCAAAGGTTTATGGCAGGAGCCAAGTGTTAATCAGAAGATTAAAAATCCATGATCTCTCACTGGAATATTGCCGACGTTTCTAAACCTAAGAGTGTCTTTGCTTTGAAGCAGGAAGTGAGCCAGCTTTGAACGAATGTTGCTAGACTACAAGGACAGCCTGTGGGCACTCCTTGATAGAGGAGTCAGTTTAATACGAGTTAATTCATGAGCACTGAGGTGAAACCAAATATGTCTTTGGTGAGGACTGAATGCAGTTGTAGCTAATCACAGGCAAACCTGTGTCTCACCTGAATTTCTTCACCACTGGAGTGAAAGAATTGTCTGTGTGTGGCTGTGTGGGTGGGTGAGGGCCCCTGCTATTCTTTGATGTGCTTCAAAACTTAACCAATTTCATGCCCCACCCACCCCTGCAGGCCAAGTATCATCACAGTAATTTGCTCATACTGTACTTGGCATTCAAGATTTAAATTTGCCCAACTATCCGGTTTTCCAGAATCTGCAGTTCTTTTTTTAATCTTCTGTTTTTCCCTATTCCTCCTGTACTTCAACTCAGCTTCATAATGAACAGGTCCATCAGAATCAGGCAATCTGTAGGGAGGCCATTTGGCCCATCATGCCTGTGCTGGGTCTTTAGAAGTGTCGAATTTGCCTTTGTAGCTCTGCAAGTATTTTTCCCTGTAACCCTCTGCCCCAGTACAATGTTTACAAAAACAAAGTGACCTCCCCTGAAAATTAAAATGTTTCTTGGTCCTAACAGCAGCTTCAGTCCATTTTACAAAAACTGTTTAGAGCTAGGGAAAGTTAAGGGGCAAATAAGAAGCATTTGGGGGCAGGGGGAAAAGAAGAGGCCCTGAATTATATTCTGAGTTACTCAGATGTTCAGTTACTGCTGAATTTAATGGGGTTTTGTTAATCTGGATATACCCTCATGTTCCTGCTGCAGCTGGAATCACTCACCTCTGCTTGGCTCCTCCATGATGAAAACCTGGTTATCCAGACCCTTCATTCCTCCCGTTGGCCGATTCGGAGCAACACTGTCTTGTGGATCATCTTCGGACTTTGCAGGGCAGGTGATGTGCCGGAGTTCTGGAAGCATGTAGAACAGGATGAAGACCCAGCCATTGGCAACCAGTGCAATGCTGAGTGTGGGATCATCCCACTCGGGGCTCCTGTTCAAAGCTGTGTTTCCACGGACAAACATAACGATCCACACCACCCAGATAGCTATGGAGAAGAACATTGTGACAAATATGTGGGCACCGTGTTTCTTCCATTTTTTATAATGGCCGCAAAAAGTGAAGATGGAAAGGATGAATGTCAGTGCCATCAGAAACATAACGTAGATCAGTAACATGACAAAGTCTTTGTTCTCACAGAAAGAATGGTTACGGAACCGGACAGTGGTAAGCACCAGGTACTCAATGGCGATGATGACCTGTACCAGAGTCAGGATCAGAACCAGGCTGATCATGTTACAAACTGTGGAACCTTCCCCTGTACGCACCAACTTTAGAAGCCTCCAGACATGTGCCAACAGGCAGGAGAAGCAGATGGCAAACAGGACTCCCCAGAGGAAGAGCCTGGTCAGACATGTCTTTTCATCAAGTTTGATAATGAAAGCAAAGGTCAAGCCAAAAATTCCTAATGTGCCCAGCAGGAAGAGCCACTGGATAGGGACACAGACTTTCTTCCTCTTGTCCAGAATGAATGGCGTGATGCCCAGCAGAACTACGATTAATATCACAGTGATGACGATTCCTACAGCAGCAATGGCTTCTAAAACAATCCCCCAGACAGCATCCAGGTCACACAGGTTGAAGTAAATGGACAGTAAGTCAGGGCCGCAGCCTCGGGGAGCTGCCACCTGAACACAGTCAAAGGTTGGCAACAGAAACAAAAGGGGAAACACCATAATCTTCAGATCCATCCTGGAAAAAAGGAGATTTATTATCAGCAAACAAAAAACAACTTCAGCACATTTCAAAGTCATTTGAAAAAAAGGTTCATTGCTAATCCATCATTTTTATTTACATTTTGCTTTGAGATATGGACAAAGCTCCTAATTTCCCTCAGAGATGACAAGTCTTCCTGCATGGTCTCTAGTTGCCCTTTGTAGGACATTTAAAGCAAATAGTGAATGACCTTGTACTTTAACGATGGGCATTGATCAGGGAGTGGCAAGCCTCTCCTTTACTTGGCAAGTTACCATATCACTCCATCTTGATTCTGTACTGTATCGCTATTTGCCTGAGGCCAACTTGCAGATTATGTATAAATAGACTCAATGTATTTTTAATCTGGTCTTTTGGATGTAAATCATTTTCTAACTGTCGTCAATATCACAGCCATTGCCTCTCAGCTCCCATTTTACATAAAGGCTTGCAGTGAGATCCAGGCTAGGAGTCTGAGCAAGAACCCATAACAACACCTATAGGTTCTCCAGCCGGGAGTGTTCCACTATGAGAGCGGAGCTAACACAGCCACATGACCCAATCCACTTAATGGCCATTTTGTCAAGAAGCTGTGTATCGTATTAGGAAGCAGGCCATTCAACCCATCAAGCCCACAGTGGCCTCTGAACAGCATCCCACCCAGATCTAACCCTAACCCCACATTCCCTAAGGCCAATCCACCTAAGCCTGCACATCTTCAGACTGTAGGAGGAATCCCACACAGACACAGGGAGAATGTGCAAATTCCACACAGACTGTCGCCAGAGGGTGGAATCGGACAGGGATCCCTGGCTCTGAGCGAACAGCGTTAGCCACCATGTTGCGTCTGGATGGTGTATTCCTCTGCACCTGCCTGCTCCGTCCCCTCCCCACAGCCCCAAACCGTGCAGACAGACACACCAATACTGAGCCTTGTGACTATAAAACCTCTTGTAGGTCTAAACCTGTAGCCTCCTTGATCAATACAGAACAAACTGAGGGAGAGAATTTTCATGGGACTCTTGGGAGTAGTGACCAGAAATACAGTTTGTGGAGCACCTGCTGGATTCTTGTGGAAATGCTCCTGCAAAGTCACACTCTCCCCCAGGACCTATAGTAATGCAGATGCTGGAATCCTGAAACAAAACCCAGGAAATGCTAGAATGAATCAGGAGACCTGACAGTGCCTCCTGAGGGGGAGGCAGCGAATGATTCATCCCAATGACATTTGACCGATGATGTGCAGTAAAACCACTGACCAGGAACGTTAATTTACTGTCACTCAGCACAAACACTGCCAGGTCTGTTATGTCCAATAACTCTCTGGGATATAGTTTCCCCAAGTGAAGAGAGGTGTTGGATCATTTTAATTAAAACAGAAGGACAAGAAACTGATTAATTATCCCAACAAACATTGCATTTGCTAATAGGGCCATTGACATAACTCCACCCAGAGACAGACACAATCCGCAGGGATTACGCTGGCTGATATAGTGTATCACATCTTGGATCAGACACTGGAATCACTGCACCAAGGGAACACTGACCATGCTCAATAACATAGGTCATTAATGGTGGGGATTGAAAGAAACAGAGTAGTTAGTGTCAAAAAAAAAGTATCTAACCACTGAGTTAGATTGTTTACCCCCCCACCTAAAACATTATATCGACAAAATGTTTGCAGAAGGACAGTGAGAGGCCGTGGCCTAGTGCTGGTATCACTGGACTGTTCATCCAGAGACCCCAGGGAACATGCAGGGGGCCTGGGTATGAATCCCATCTCGGCAGATGGTGGAATCTGAATTCCATCTTTTAAATACTCTGTGATTAAACTCTAATAAGGATATGAAACGATTATTGATTCACAATACTGACAGTGCCCCTCACACAGACCCGCGTCACTTTATCCCGACTGAGAACATCAAAGTGCCTAGCGTTCTCCCTCCTCAATCCCCCTCCCCCATCCCCCTCCACCCCACCCATCCCATCCCCCTCCACCCCTCCCATCCCCACCCCTCCCATCCCATCCCCCTCCACCCCTCCCATCCCCACCACCATCCCATCCCATCCCCATCCCCCCCCACCCCCATCCCATCCCATCCCCCCCCCCCACTCATCCCATCCCCATCCCCCCCGGGTTCTCCGGGATCTCGGATTCCATCATTCGCTCCGTGTTGTTCCCGAACCCCCAGAGTTGAGGCGGAAAAGCCGAATAAAGAATCCAGCGCCAGATTTTTAAACCAAATGCAACGAACTTATTCAACAAGAAACAAATTACAAACTTTGCGAGCGCTCCTCCCGGGGCACCGACTGTTTCCGAGCAGCGTTTATGAGAAACTCGCTCCTTGTCGCTGCCTTTTTATATCCTCCAGGTGAGTCCCACCTGTACGTCATGTTCTCCCTGACGCTGCCTGGCCTCAGGTCCCGCCTGGTTTTCTCTGGAGCTGTTCCGTGTTTTCACAGGTTTATCTTCGGTGGGACATGTCGGGGATTGAAAGACCAGCCCATTCCTCCAGGTGACACTGCACTCATCCCACAGCCCGCACCCATTCCTTCCGCTAGGTTGTATTTATGTGGCGCCTGTCACAGCCTCGACTGTCCCACTGTTTTATAGACAATTAATTTCCTCACTGTAGCAATGTAGGGAGTCTAACAGCCAGCTGTACACAGCAAGCTCCCACAATCAATGATTTGATTTACTATTGTCACATGTACCAAGATACAGTGAAAAGTATTGTTTTGTGTGCTATCTAGACAAGTCACACCTTACAGAAGTACATCAGGGTAATAGAGCAGAACGCAGCCTTCAGTGTTACAGCTACAGAGAAAGATCAACTTGATTTATGAGAGGTCTGTTCCTAAACCTGGTAACAGCGGGGAAGAAGCTGTTCTTGTATCTGCTCATCAATGTTTACGAACTATTCAATCTTTGGCCTGATGGAAGAGAGTATAACCAAGGTGAGGCGCTGGTCGTTCCCAAGGCAGTGGGAAGTGTAGACAGACTCAGTGGAAGGAGGAAATGCTACACCTGCCCGCACACCTCCCCCCTCACCCCCATCCCAGGCCCCATGAAGACTTTGCACATCAAACAGATGTGCACCTGCCAATGTGGTATACTGCATCCACTGTACCCGGTGTGGCCTCCTCTACATCGGGGAAACCAAGCGAAGGCTTGGGGACCGCTTTGAGAACACCTACGCTCGGTTCGCAATAAACAACTGCACCTCCCAGTCGTGAACCATTTCCACTCCCCCTCCCATTCTTTAGATGACATGTCCATCCTGGGCCTCCTGCAGTGCCACAATGATGCCACCTGAAGGTTGCAGGAACAGCAACTCATATTCCGCTTCGGAACCCTGCAGCCCAATGGTATCAATGTGGACTTCACAAGCTTCAAAATCTCCCTTCCCCAACACTACATCCCAAAACCAGTCCAGCTCCTCTCCACCTCCCTAACCTGTCCTTCCTCCACCTATCCCCTCCTCCCATCTCAAGCCCCACCCCCTTCTCCTACCTACTTACCTGATGCCGCCTCCTTGACCTGTCCATCCTCCCTGGACTGATCTATCCCCTCCCTACCTCCCCACCTGCACTCACCTTTACTGGGCCCATCCCCGCCTCTTTGAATTGTCTGTCTCCTCCCCAACTATCTTCTCCATCCATCTTCTATCCGCCTCCCCCCTCTCCCTATTTATTTCAGAATCCCCCTCCCCTCCCCCATTTCTGAAGAAGGGTCTAGACCTGAAACGTCAGCTTTCCTGCTCCTTTGATGCTGCTTGGCCTGCTGTGTTCGTCCAGCTCTACACCGCGTTATCTCAGTTTCTCCAGCATCTGCAGTTCCTACTATCAGTGGAAGGAAAGCTGGTTTTTGTGATGGTCTGGACTGTGATCACAACTCTTTGCAATTTCCTGTGGTCTTGGGCAGGGCAGTTGCCATACCAGGCTGTGATACATCTGGATAGGATGCTTTCTATGGTACATTTATAAAAGTTGGTAAGTGTCATTCAGGACATGCTGAATTTCCATAGCCTTCTGAGGAAGTAGAGACATTGTTGTGCTTTCTTGACTGTCACATTGATGTGGATGCACCAGGACAGACTGGTGACCATCACTCCCAGGAACTTAAAGCCCTCGACCATCTCCACCCCAGCACCATGGATACAGATAGAGGAATGTTCTCCACGTCACTTCCTAAAGTTGATGACCAGCTCCTTCGTTTTGCTGACATTGAGGGAGAGATTGTTGCCTTTACACCACGCTGCTAAGCTGTCGATCTCTTTCCTGTATTCTGCCTTGTTGTTTACAATGATGGTATTGTACAGCAGAATTGTAAATGGGTTTGGGATGGGGTTTGGCCACAAAGCCGTGAGTGCGGTTCTTATGCTCCAATCACTTCATCAACGCCAGATGGTCTCTATAGCCCAATCCTAAGGTCTTGCTCTGTCAGACATTGATCAGGCCACTGTCGGAATATTGTGTGTAATTCTGGTCTCCCGGTTATAGGAAGGATGATGTGAACTTTGTGAGGGTTCAGAAAAGAGGAGGGTTTGAGCTACAGGGAGAAGCAGGATAGGCTGGGGCCATTTTCCCTGGAGGCTGAGGGGTGACCTTAGAGATATAAAATTATGAGGGACATGGATAGGATAAATAGACAAAGTCTTTTCCCCGGGGTGGGGGATTCCAAAACTAGAAGGGCATAGGTTTAAGGCGAGAGAGGAAAGATTTAAAAGGAACTAGATGAGCAACTTTTTCACCCACAGGGCGGTGCATGAATGGAATGAGCTGCCAGAGGAAGTGGTGGGGGCTGGTACAATAACAGCATTTAAAAGGCATCTGGATGGGTAGGTGAATAGGAAAGATTTGGAGGGATATGGGCCAAATGCTGGCAAATGGGGTTAGATTGCATCGGATATCTGGTCAGCATGGACAGGTTGGACCAAAGGGTCTGTTTCCATGCTGTACATCTGTAAGACTCTATTCAGAGGGAGTTTCCAAATCAAAACTATATCCTCCAACCTGAAACTGAGCTCCTCAATCTAAACAAAGGAAATGACACAAATATGAGAGGCGACATGGTTACTATGGATGTTATGTAACCCAAAAGTCAGGAAAGTAGGTAAGCAATGCTAAGTATTTCAGGAATGAGTGCATTTTGGTTTGGCACAAAAACACACCAGGAAATATGACCCAACTGTGGCCAACATAATAATCTAAGGATTATATTATATCCAAAAAGCAATAATATAACAAAGTGTGGAGCTGGATGAACACAGCAGGCCAAGCAGCATCTCAGGAGCACAAAAGCTGACGTTTCGGGCCTAGACCCTTCATCAGAAATGGTATAAGGTTGCTAGAAAAAGTAGCAAACTTGAAGATTGGAACCAGCTTAGAATTCAGCAAAGGAGGAACAAGAGATTGATTAAAAGAAGGAGTGTAAAGTATAAGAGTAAATTTATAACTTATGTAACAGTTCCTGTCAGTATGTAAAAAGAAAAATATTAATTAAAACAAATATAGACCCCTTATGGTCTGAACCACAAGAGTCAATAATAAAGAATAAAGAAATGGAAGAGCGTTTCAATAATGTCTTTTGTCTGTCATCACAGAATGAGACACAAGAAAAATGCGAGAGAAGCAAGGGATAATCGGGAACGGGGAAATGAAGGGGATTAATCTTAACAAAATGATAGTGCTAGAGAAATTACTAGGAGTACAAACTGAGCCCAGAATACTGAAGGAGCTGGCCTCGGAGATTGTGGATATGTTAGTTATCAACTTCTAACCTTCTGTAGATTCGGGAATAATCCCAGCAGATTGGAGTGTAGTAAATACAATCCCCACTGTTTTTAAAAGGAGGGAGTGAGTTGGGAATTACAGACTGGATGCCATCAGGAATGTTGAAAATGTTGGAGTCTAATGAAAGGATGTGATAATAGCACACTTTGATAATGCTGATGGGATTATACAAAGTAAAAATTATACAAAGTAAAAGGATTTGTATCAAAGGTGAATCACGTTTGACAGATCTACTAGGGAATCTTGATGATGTGACTCTTGTACCATGTCTCCGGATTCCACACGATGAGTTTGGATTGAGAAGGGATGGCTAAGGAGAAGGTGAAGTCAAGCCTTAGACTTTAACCACCATTTACTATAAATTAATAGTAAATACTGCCGTTCATGGTAATCATTGATATATCAATCTCTGACTTTTATTTTCATTTGGAAAGGACTAATCTATCTTCTTTATGTCATTGTGTTCTCAATTTTTCTAGTCAGTTCAAACTCCACCCACAATGTGATATTTTCACTCAGTGATGTGCAGCTTGCAAAATTATTCCAGGTCCTAAAGCCCCTACACAGCAGTGACCAGCAGGATAGATGAGGGAGGGCTGGTGGATATGGTGTATTAGAATTTTCAGGAAGCTTTTGATAAAGACAAGTTTAGTGGACAGATTAAAGCACATGGGAATGGTGGCAATGTACTGGAATGGATTGAGAATCAGACAATAGACAGAAAACAGAGCGGAGGAAGAAAGGGGTCAATTTAGGAGTGAAAGGTGGTAACCAGTGAGTACCAGAAGGTTCAGAGTTTGTGCCCCAGATATTTGTGAGATATATTCGATTAAGGAATTAAATGTAAAGCTGACAGCACAAAACTAGGAGGGATGAGGAGGAAGTAAAGAGGTTTTAAGGTGATTTAGAGAAGTTGAATGAATGGGCAGATACATGACAGATGTAGTTTAATGTGGATATGAGCGAAGACACTTTGGTAGGAAATAAGGAAATGACCATATTATTTAAAAAGTGATACATTAGAAAATGTCGATGTACAAAGGGATCTGGGGGGTGTCAGTATACACCAGTCACTGTCAGCAAGCAGCAGGTGTAGTAAACAGTTAGGATCACACGTGGTGTACAGGAGGGTTTGAGTACAGGAGCAGAGATGCCTTACTGCAGCTGTACAGGGCCCTTGGTGAGACCACACCTGGAGTATTGTGTGCAGTTTTGGTCTCCTTACCCAAGAATGGTTATACCGACCACTGAGAGAGTGTAGGGAAACCTCACCAGGCTGCTTTCTGAGACGGTACGTAGGTCACATGAGAAGAGATTGGGTCAACTGGGTCTGTATTCACTGGAGTTTTGAGGAATGAGGGGATCAGATTGAAACTCTTCAAATTCTGCCAGGGCTGCACAGACTGGAGGCAGTGATAATGTTTCCCCAGTGGGTGGGGCTTGGGGTTTGACAACAAGGGGCCACACACTGAGGACACAGGGCAGGCCATTTCAGACTGAGATGAGGAGAAATGTCTTCACTCTGAGGGTGGTGAGCCTGTGGAAATCTCTCCCATGGGCTGGTTGTGGAGGTCGGGTCACTGAATATCTTTAAGAAAGAATGAGATTGTTAAACACTGAAGGTATCAAGGTGTATGTGGGAGGTTGGTGTTGTGATCCAGGGTCAGCCATGATCACATTGAACAGCTCAGCAGGCTCAATGGGCTGAATGGCCCACTCTTGCTTGTAGTTTCTGTGTTTTGATGGAGACTGATCCTAACGGTTTGTAATTTCTCTGTTGCACAACAGCTGCAAGCCCATCCTCACCAACTTTCAGAAAGGAATAGTCCCCTGGGGTATCAATCTCCCCATTTGTCTGAAACAGAAATTGCTGGAGAAACTCAGCATGTCTGGCAGCATCTGTGGAGGGAAAGCAGAGCTAGGACTTTGGATTGAGTGATCCTTCCTCCATAGGTCGAAGGGGACTCTATTTTTGTTTCATGATTTCCAGAATCTGCAGTTCTTTCGCTATTTGGCTGGAATGTCCTGTCCCTCCCCCAACACTGAGCTCTGTCCTCCCTCCCACCTTCTCTCCCTCTCTCTGGTGGCTGGGTCTTTTGTTTCCAAGAACCTTAATTCCCTTCTGAAAGCTCATTGGCTCTCTGTCTGTTAAAACTCTCCTTATCACCTTTATATACAACCAGGTATTTGGTTGCTCTGGGTTGGCGACTCAGAGTCTGGGTTTGACCTCTGCTCCCGTGAAACACCCAGATATTTCTCTACGTTAATAAATGGTGTTTTTGATATGTTTTGGGAAATTGAACACCTTGGTATCTCTCCTGCATTAACAGGAGTGGTTAGTCCGGTTCCATCAGTTCTCTGTAAGCCTGTTTGTAACTCTGTCTTGCGTCAAGTGTGAGGCTGGGCCAGGAAATAAATAATATTACAACTGATTGAAAAATTCTGAGTCAGACCTTGTGAATGTCCTCAAGTTTATTCTAAAGTTATTTCAGGAAAGCAGGTGTGAGTTAATAACCAATTACCCAGATGTGTAACTCCCAGACTTGCTCCTACCAATGATTCACACAAAGTCTTGATCACGCTGTCCTCCTCCCTTATGAACAAGCAGCAAAACATTCACTGAGGTCAGACTCTGATATCACAAAATTACAAATTGGCAAAGTCAGAAACCAGGACTGATTGTGATAGCAGGCTTATGGCCTGGAAAACAGTGGGTTAGAAGCATGGGAGAAGGCCACTCACCCCAACCTGATTAAACTGGCTCTTTGAAAAACCTATCTAATGGTTTCCATCTCCAATTCTTCCCCACATTCCCAGTGCATGCTCCGGATAAAGGTGGTGAAGGCCATTTCAGACTGAGATGAGGAGAAATGTCTTCATTCTGAGGGTAGTGAGTACACACATTCGAGAGCAGCCTCCAATCTAGCCCAGGGGCTGCTGGGGCTCTCCACCGCAGGATGTGGTCTGCACTGGGGGTGGGGAGCCAAATGTTGGGCAGCCCAGCAGTTCCTGAGCCTTGCTGCCTTCCCCACTTGGGGGGGGGGGGGGGGGGGGGGGGGGGGGGTGGAGACAGAGGGAGGTGACAGTGACTGAGTGAGTGTGAGAGTGAGAGTGAGTGAGTGATTGAGTGTGTGTGTGAGTGGGTGAGTGTGAGTGAGTGAGTGTGTGTGTGAGTGATTGTGTGATTGAGTGAGTGAGTGTGATTGAGTGCGAGTGAGTGAGAGTGTGAGAGTGTGAGTGTTAAGTGAGTGATCGAGTGAGGGAATGAGTGAGTGAGGGAGTGTGAGTGAGTGAGTGTGTGAGTGTGTTTGAGTGAGTGCGTGTGAGTGTGTGAGTGATTGAGTGAGTGAGTGAGCGAGTTTCACTGAGTGTGTGTGCGTGAGTGTGAGTGTGTGTGTTTGAGTGACTGAGTGAGTGAGTGAATGAGTGAGTGAGTGTGTGAGTGTGAGTGAGTGTGTGTGTGAATGAGTGTGAGTGAGTGTGTGTGAATGAGAGTGTGAGTGAGTATGTGAGTGAGTGTGCGACTGAGTGTGAGTGAGTCAGTGAGTGATTGAGTGTGAGTGAGTGTGTGCGAGTGAGTCAGTGAGTGATTGAATGTGAGTGAGCGTGAGTGAGTGTGTGAGGGAGCAGACGGACTGATGGCGGAGTTGGAACGGTGACAGTAATGGAGGGAAGAGTCTGCAGGTTAACAGTGAGGGGGGGGGCGAGGCTAAGGCTCACTGGGAGGTGGGTACGGGGCAGAGAGAGAGTGAGGGTGAGGGGGATCAGAGAGGAGATGGTGGCACCGACCCTGGCAGAGTGGGGAAGGCCCTTAAGCTCCTTCCTGGGGAGGGCAGGATACCTCCAGGCAGCTGAGACTGCTCTAGCCTGGGGGAGACGGGCGGAAGTCGGAATCTGGTGTCGGAGCCTCACCTGCTGGCCCTGGAGAAGAGAACAGCCTGTTATTGCATCAAACACCCCCCACCCCCAAAAGGACTTCACAGGCATAATTGTCAAACACAATTTGACACCATTCAGAACAATGTAGCTTTGGCTTCAAGATTAATTTATATTTACTATTTTTGTGTCAAAAAGGGGAACACAATGGCTTCCACTCTGTACCCCGCTCTGTACCCCACTCTGTACCCCACTCTGTACCCCACTCTGTGCCCCACTCTGTACCCCACTCTGTGCCCCACTCTATACCCCACTCTATACCCCACTCTGTACCCCACTCTGTGCCGCACTCTGTGCCCCACTCTGTGCCCCACTCTGTGCCCTACTCTGTACCCCACTCTGTGCCGCACTCTGTGCCCTACTCTGTGCCCCACTCTATACCCCACTCTGTGCCCCACTCTATACCCCACTCTGTACCCCACCCTGTGCCGCACACTGTGCCCTACTCTGTACCCCACTCTGTGCCCCACTCTGTGCCCCACTCTGTGCCCCACTCTGTACCCCACTCTGTGCCCCACTCTGTGCCCCACTCTGTGCCCCACTCTGTACCCCACTCTGTGCCCCACCCTGTGCCGCACACTGTGCCCTACTCTGTGCCCCACTCTATACCCCACTCTGTACCCCACTCTGTGCCCTACTCTGTGCCCCACTCTATACCCCACTCTGTACCCCACTCTGTGCCCTACTCTGTGCCCCACTCTATACCCCACTCTGTGCCGCACTCTGTATCCCACTGTGTGCCCCACTCTGTACCCCACTCTGTGCCCCACTCTGTACCCCACTCTGTGCCCCACTCTGTGCCCCACTCTGTGCCCCACTCTGTACCCCACTCTATACCCCACTCTGTACCCCACCCTGTGCCGCACACTGTGCCCTACTCTGTACCCCACTCTGTGCCCCACTCTGTGCCCCACTCTGTACCCCACTCTGTGCCCCACTCTGTGCCCCACTCTGTACCCCACTCTGTGCCCCACCCTGTGCCACACACTGTGCCCTACTCTGTACCCCACTCTGTGCCCCACTCTGTGCCCCACTCTGTGCCCCACTCTGTACCCCACTCTGTACCCCACTCTGTGCCCTACTCTGTGTCCCACTCTATACCCCACTCTGTACCCCACTCTGTGCCCTACTCTGTGCCCCACTCTATACCCCACTCTGTGCCGCACTCTGTATCCCACTGTGTGCCCCACTCTGTGCCCCACTCTGTGCCCCACTCTGTGCCCCACCCTGTGCCGCACACTGTGCCCTACTCTGTGCCCCACTCTGTGCCCCACCCTGTGCCCTACTCTGTGCCCCACTCTGTACCCCACTCTGTACCCCACTCTGTGCCCCACTCTGTGCCGCACTCTGTGCCGCACTCTGTATCCCACTGTGTGCCCCACTCTGTGCCCCACTCTGTTCCCCACTGTGTACCCCACTCTGTACCCGTCTCCGTGCCAGGAGCACCCCTGATTGATGGGGTTAATCTGAGAACTCACTTGCCTGAATGCAGAATGACAGCTCAATGGTGCTCCCTGCTGGTGAAAGGCAGAACAGAATATTGAAAGACGTGGAGATGGAGTATCTGTTTCATGGGTCTGCTGATCAGACATAACCCTGTTTGCAGGGTTTAAATTCTAGGCACCTCCTTTCTTCAGCATTTTCCAAGCTGCCTCAGTCAGATTGAAGTCTCAAGATGAGGGATTTGCTGCTGTTCAGTGAGACTGAAAGTCTTTGACCAGTAACTTCATTGAAGTGGCATAGATTAGGAATAATTCTGACCCAGAATAGGTTTAATAGAGGAATTAGAACCAGAAAATGCTGGTAAAGTTCTGCAGAGGAGGTAGCATTGCTGGAAAGTACCCTCAGCTGTATGGACTGTAATTTTCTACACCTTTTGGACATGCCTCAATATTTTCCTAATCTGTTCAGAGATATTGTTACACACCCCTGGGACTTGAAACTGGGTCACCTGGCTCAGAGGTACGAACACTGTCACTGCACAATTACAGCCCTCAAGCCAAGTTCAGCTGTTCTCTCAGGGAGAGGTGAGCTTAGGTGAAGGGAAAGATTTAGAAGGAGGGTCTCTTGTGGTAACTGCAGCCAGTGTGGGAACTGAACCCACTCTGTTGGTGTCACTGATTGTTAGAAAAGCAGCTGTCCAGCCAGCTGAGCTAACCACCCCCCCCAACCAATGTTTTGGCTTTGATGTCTCTGCTTGACGATCTGTTGCTAGACAATAGCTCAGTCTTTGTCATTTTTAAATGCACTAAGTTACAAACCCCATCATTTCACTACCTCATTAAAATGGGTGTAAACAAACAGGCCTCCACCCAGCTCTTAAAAACAACCCTCAAAAATAAAACTAAAACCATTGTCTCCCACTTTTTGACACAAAAATAGAAAATATAAATTGAACTTGAACAAAAACAGAAGCTGCTGGAAAAGCTCAGCAGGTCTGGCAGCATCTGTGAAGGAGAAAAACACAATTAATGTGACCGTTCCCGAACTGAGAGAGGGTCACCGGATCCAAAACATTAACTCTGCTTTCTCCTCCACAGATGCTGCCAGACCTGCTGAGCTTTTCCAGCAACTTTGTTTTTGCTCCTGATTTACAGCATCAGCAGTTCCTTCAGTTTTTAAATTGAACTTGATGTCAGCTGTATATTGTTCTGAACAGTGTCACATTGTGTTTGACAATGGCCCCTGTGCAGTCCTTTTGGAACAGTTTTCAACATTGAAGGCGCTATATAAAGGCATGTTGTGGTTTTTGAGAATGAGAAAGATATAAATTTCAGATCGATAACTTTTCATTGCAGCAGGAAGATGTCCAGGAGGTAATGAAAGGGCCTGAAATGCTAACTCTGTTTCTCTCTCAAAAGACTTGCTTTGTTATTCTTTATTTCAGCATCCGCAGGTGTTTTGTCAATGTCAGTGATGAAACAGGTTTGAAGTAAAATAGAATCAGAGCGAAGATGAGATAACACGGTGTAGAGCTGGATGAACACAGCAGGCCAAGCAGCATGGTGGAGAAGAGTTCGGTGGGGCAGGAGCAGGGGGAGACAGTGGGTCGACCAGGGCAGGCAGGTTTGTGGATTTTGGGAAGGAGATAGAAACAGGCCGTGCGGGGTTGGGGAACAGTGAGGTTAGAGGCTGCGGGTGGGAGGTCCCCTGAGGTGATGAGGTCATGAATGGTGTTGGAGATGATGGTTTGGTGCTCGGGGGTGGCGTCATGATCAAGGGGGCGGTAGGAGGAGGTGTCGGAGAGTTGGCGTTTGGCCTCAGCGAAGTAGAGGTCAATGCACCATACTACCGCTGCGCCACTCTTGTCTGTGGGTTTGATGGTGAGGTTGGGGTGGGAGCGGAGGGAGCGGAGGGCTGCCCATTCTGCAGGGGAGAGGTTGGAGTGGGTGAGTGGGGTGGAGAGGTTGAGGCGGTTGATGTCTCGACGGCAGTTGGAGATGAAGAGATTGAGGGAGGGTAGGAGGCCTTGGGGTGGTGTCCGGGAGGAAGGGGTGCGTTGGAGGTGGGAGAAGGGGTCAGTGGAGGGAGGGTTCGGATCACGGTTCGCGAAGTAAGCGTGGAGGCGGAAGCAGCAGAAAAACTTTTCGATGTCCAAGTGTGACTGATATTCGTTGATGTGGGTGGAGGGGGATAAAGGTGATCCCCGTTTGTCCTCAGTCAGGGGGAGGTCTGGGGCGAAGGTGAGGATCCAGCAGGGCTGGATGCTGCTGTCTCCTCGGGAGCTGCTGGCTGTGGAGGCGGTGGGCAGAGTTGTGTCAGCGTCGGTGGGAGATGCTGCTTGGCCTGCTGTGTTCATCCAGCTCTACACCGCAATATCTCGTCTTCACTCTGATTGTGTTTCGCTTAAAACCTCTTTCATCACTGACATCTCCGTAGGAACAAGGCCTGGTGAGTCGGGTCGGGGGCTGGGACATGGGAGAATTTAGGTCGTAACATCAATGATATTATCGGTCCTGCTTCCCTCTCTCGTCTGGAATTGGAAAATTTCATCAATTTCGTCTCCAATTTCCTCCCTGCCCTCACTTACACCTGGTCTATCTCTGACTCCTCCCTTCCCTTCCTCAACAACTATGTTTCCGTTTCTGGGGATTGAGCGGCCACTCATTTTCCAGAGACTGGAGGAACAGCACCTCATATTTTGCTTTGGAAGCCTAGAGACCAACCTCAATGTGGACTTCACTAGCTTCAAAATCTCCCCACCCCTGTCCTGATCCCAAGAACAACCCTCCCAATCCCCTCCTCCTTGGCCTGTCCGTCTTCAACCCACCTATCTGCTCCTGCCACCTCACCAATCAACCCACGTCCCCCAACCGCTCCCTACCTGCCCACACTTTTACTAGCTTCATCCCCATCTCCTTGACCTGCCCGTCTTCTCTCCCACCCTATCTGCTCCACTATCTACCTGCTATCACCCCCCCTCCCTATTTATTTCAGAACTCTCTTCCCCTCCCCCATTTCTGAAGAAGGGTCCTGACATGAAACATCAGCTTTCCAGCTCCTCTGATGCTGCCTGGCTTGCTGTGTTCATCCAGCTCCACACTGTGTTATCTCTTAACTGTAACCTGTTGGTCTGCTATCTCTGCCGTCTGGTGTTATCAAGTGAATTGTATTATGGTAGCCTAATACAACCAGCCTGCAATTTCCTGCCTGCTGCCTCCTTCCTTCCTTAAACAGCGGTGACACATCAGTCATTTTCCAGTCCTCTGGAACTGTCCATGACTCCAGTGATTCCTGAAAGATCACCATCAATGTCTCTGAAATCAGGACCCTGGAATGTCGTCTACCGGCTCTGGGAGAGTTATCCACCCTTGGACCCTTCAGCTTCCCCAGGACCTCCTCCACAGTGATGGTCATTACACTCATCTCTGGCTCTGGCTCTGGGTTCTGCGGAAGGGTCACCGGACCCAAAACATTAACTCTGTTTTCTCCTCCACAGATGCTGCCAGACCTGCTGAACTTTTCCAGCAACTTTGTTTATGTTCCTGACTCTGGCCCTCTTGTGCTGGTGTAAAGTATCAATTCAGTTCCTCCACTGTTTCTTATTCCCCATTACTGTCTCTCCAGCGTCCCAGTAGCGGCTCTTGCCCCTCTCTTATCTTTTCAAATTACAGATTCTCTACAATGTGAAAGCAGGCCATTCAGCCCACCGAGTCTCCACCAACCCTTTAAAGAGCATCCCAGCCCCACTTTACCCTATCCCTGTAATTCTGCATTTCCCATGGCTAACCCAACCAGCCTGCACATCTTTGGACTGTGGCAGGAGACCCACACAGACACAGGGAGAATGTGCAAACTCCACTCAGACTCCAAGGCTGGAATTGAACTCAGGCCCCCGGCACAGTGCTAACCACTATGCTAACCCTATGGCTCTGGTTCTTTTTCAGATATCTAAAAATTTCTTTGTTTGTATTATTAGCTAGCTTATTCTCATGTTTCATCATCAACCCCCTTTACTGCTGTTTTCATTGTCCCCTGCTGGTTTTTAAAGGCTCCCCAATCCTCTGGCCTCCCACTAATCTTCACCACATTGTGTGCTTTCCCTTTTGTGTTTATGCTGTCCCTGACTCCCCTTGTCAGCCATGGTTGCCTTGTCCTCCCCTCGGTATGTTTCTGCTTCCTTGGGATTAATTTCTGCTGTGCCTCGTCAATTATCCCCCAAAATCTCCTGCCCTTACTGCTCCACCATCTTCCCTTCCAATCAACTCTGGCCAGCTCCTCCCTCATATCTTTGTAGTTACCTTTACTCAAATGTAACACCGTGACTTCTGATTCCAGCTTCTTCCTCTCAAACTGCCGGGTCAATGCTATCAGATAATGGTCACTGCCCCCAGGGGGTTCCTTCACCTTCACCTCCCTAATCAGGTCTGTCTCATTACACATCACCAATTTCAAATTTCCTTGTACCACAAGCTGCTCCAAAAAAAATCTCAAAGACATTCCACAAATTCCTTTTCTTGGGATCTGCTACCAACCTGATTTTCCCAAATTGCACACTGAAGACCCCCATGATGAGTGTAATAGTGCCTTCCTCACATGCCTTTTCCATCCCCTAATTTATTTTCTGTCCCACATCCTGACTACTGCTGGGAGGCCTGTACACAACTCCCATCATAGTCTGTGTTCCCTTTGTGGTTCCTCAACTGGTCTCACACAGATTTTACTCTTTCCAGCTCTATGTCACTTCCTGCTTTTGATGTCATGTTATTTCTTACTAACAAGACAACCCTGTCCCGTCTACCCATCTGCCTCACTATCAATAGGATGTTGATCCTTACATATTTCGTTCCCAGCCCTGATCCTCTTGCAGCCACGTTTCTGAGACCCACAACATCAAACCTGACAATTTCAATTAGCGTTGCAAGCTCATTTACCTTGTTTCGTGTACTGTGTGCATTTAAGTACAAACCCTTCTGTCCTGCAGTAATTGCCTCCTCCACACAGTCATTCCCGTTGCTGTGCCTGAAGTTAGATTCCTGACCCTTTCTATACTCTGTCCGGTTACTTGTTCTGCAGACTTTAATAAGCTCTGCTGAGCCGTCCCCCGCTTAACTTTTTCCATAATTTTCCATGCAACTGTCCCCACCAACCCCCCCAACCTTCCCAAGGTCCCCCCCCTCCTATTCAAAGCCCTATCTGAACTGAATTGAATTTGCTTTTTTGTCACACATACTGTCACGAGCGAAAAGTCTAAAAAAATCACCACTTAGCCTGGTTCGGCCACATCTGGAGTATTGTGTGCAGTTCTGGTCACCTCATTACAGGAAAGATGTGGAAGCGTTGGAAAAGATACAGAGGAGATTTACCGGGATGTTGCCTGGAATGGAGGAAAGGTTGAGAGAGCTAGAGTTTTTCTCGTAGAATTTAGGACATCGAAGGATGAGAGGTGACTTGATAGAGGTGTACAAAATGATCAGAGGTATAGATAGAGTGGACAGGCAGAGACTTTTTCCTAGGGTGGAGGTACCTATTATGAGGGGGCATAGTTTTAAAGTGAGTGGAGGTAGATATAGGGGAGACGTCAGAGGTAGGTTTTTTACTCAGAGAGTGGTCGGGGCGTGGAATGCATTGCTGGAGAGGGAGGCACGAGTAGAGACATTTAAGCAGTAATTAGACAGGCAAAAGGATGGTAGTATATGGTAGGGGTGGAGGTTAGATAGACCTTAGGTATGGGGTAAAGGTTCAGCACAACATCGTGGGCCGAATGGTCTGCACTGTGCTGTACTGTTCCATGTTCTATGATCTATTATGTACAAACGTACCTGGTACAGATGCTTGGTATAAAGCAGGAAAATAAAAAAACAAAATTTAAAAAGTTAGTCATTACAGTCCCTTTCACTAAAAAGTAGGAAAACAAAGAAATACGGTTTACGGATCACCATGACAGTCCCTAACTGCCTATCTGCGCTGGCCTGACATTCTCAGAACGGCCTCACTGCCCCCATCTCAGGCCGAACCTTGCCCCTGCCCCCACCCCATGCTGCACCTCACCCCGGCTCTCACTGCCCCCACCCGACACTGCACCTCACCCCGGCTGTCACTGCCCCAACCCCCCCGGCCGAACCTTACCCCTGCTCTCACTGTCCCCACCCCACGCTGCACCTTACCCCGGCTCTCACTGCCCCCACCCCACGCTATTCCTTACCCCGGCTCTCACTGCCCCCACCCCACACTGCACCTCACCCCTGCTCTCACTGCCCCCACCCCCCTGGCCGATCCTCACCCCTGCTCTCACTGCCCCCACCCCCCTGGCCGATCCTCACCCCTGCTCTCACTGCCCCCACCCCCCTGGCCGATCCTCACCCCTGCTCTCACTGCCCCCACCCCACACTGCACCTTACCCCGGCTCTCACGGCCCGCCCCTCCCTGGCCGAACCTTACCCCGGCTCTCACTGCCCCCACCCCCCCGGCCGAACCTCACCCCTGCTCTCACTGCCCCCACCCCCCTGGCCGATCCTCACCCCTGCTCTCACTGCCCCCACCCCACACTGCACCTCACCCCTGCTCTCACTGCCCCCACCCCATGCTGCACCTCACCCCTGCTCTCACTGCCCCCACCCCCCTGGCCGATCCTCACCCCTGCTCTCACTGCCCCCACCCCACACTGCACCTCACCCCTGCTCTCACTGCCCCCACCCCATGCTGCACCTCACCCCTGCTCTCACTGCCCCCACCCCACGCTGCACCTCACCCCGGCTCTCACTGCCCCCCCCCCCCCACGGCCGAACCTTACCCCTGCTCTCACTGCCCCCATCCCATGCTGCACCTCACCCCTGCTCTCACTGCCCCCACCCCACGCTGCACCTCACCCCGGCTCTCACTGCCCCCCCCCCCACGGCCGAACCTTACCCCTGCTCTCACTGCCCCCATCCCATGCTGCACCTCACCCCTGCTCTCACTGCCCCCATCCCATGCTGCACCTCACCCCTGCTCTCACTGCCCCCATCCCACGCTGCACCTCACCCCTGCTCTCACTGCCCCCACCCCCCTGGCCGATCCTCACCCCTGCTCTCACTGCCCCCACCCCCCTGGCCGATCCTCACCCCTGCTCTCACTGCCCCCACCCCCCTGGCCGATCCTCACCCCTGCTCTCACTGCCCCCACCCCCCTGGCCGATCCTCACCCCTGCTCTCACTGCCCCCACCCCACACTGCACCTTACCCCGGCTCTCACGGCCCGCCCCCCCCCCCCCGGCCGAACCTTACCCCGGCTCTCACTGCCCCCACCCCCCGGCCGAACTTCACCCCTGCTCTCACTGCCCCCACCCCCCTGGCCGATTCTCACCCCTGCTCTCACTGCCCCCCCCCCCCCCGGCCGAACCTTACCCCTGCTCTCACTGCCCCCACCCCATGCTGCACCTCACCCCTGCTCTCACTGCCCCCACCCCACACTGCACCTCACCCCGGCTCTCACTGCCCCCACCCCACGCTGCACCTTACCCCTGCTCTCACTGCCCCCACCCCCCGGCCGAACCTCACCCCTGCTCTCACTGCCCCCACCCCATGCTGCACCTCACCCCGGCTCTCACTGCCCCCCCCCCACGGCCGAACCTTACTCCTGCTCTCACTGCCCCCATCCCACGCTGCACCTCACCCCGGCTCTCACTGCCCCCACCCCCCGGCCGAACCTCACCCCTGCTCTCACTGCCCCCACCCCATGCTGCACCTCACCCCGGCTCTCACTGCCCCCACCCCCTGGCCGAACCTCACCCCTGCTCTCACTGCCCCCACCCCACGCTGCACCTTACCCCTGCTCTCACTGCCCCCACCCCCTGGCCGAACCTCACCCCTGCTCTCACTGCCCCCCCCCCCCCGGCCGAACCTTACCCCTGCTCTCACTGCCCCCATCCCACGCTGCACCTCACCCCTGCTCTCGCTGCCCCCACCCCCCGGCCGAACCTCACCCCTGCTCTCACTGCCCCCAACCCCCGGCCGAACCTCACCCCTGCTCTCACTGCCCCCACCCCACGCTGCACCTTACCCCTGCTCTCACTGCCCCCACCCCCCGGCCGAACCTCACCCCTGCTCTCACTGCCCCCACCCCCCCCCGGCCGAACCTTACCCCTGCTCTCACTTCCCCCCCCCGCCCCCCACTTGGGGCAGCCTGTTCCCACAGCCCTAGTTATGCAATTCGTAGGATTGTGGTCCCAGTAGAACCATTCCCACTGGAACAGCTCCCTCCTCCCCCAATGATATCAGTTCAGGCCCTTTTCTCCCAAACCAATCCTTGAGCCACACGCTTGCCTCCTTAAAGCTCCGTGACCTTGTGCCGATCTGCTCGCGGTGAGGTAGTAATCCAAAGATTATTAGCTTGTAGGGTCTGGTTTTATTTTGCCCTTGGCTATTCCTTTTCCCTCAGCTGAACCTCTTTTCATTTTCTACCATTGGTTGGTCCAATGTTGTGATCCAGTTGGTCCACGACAACTGGATCCTTCCCCTCCCATTCCCAGTTCCTCTGCAGCCCAGATGAGATACCCTTGACCCGGGCACCAAACAGGTCACGTAGCCTCCAGGTCCCTCGATCCTGGCTACAGAGAACAGTGGCCATTCCCCTGACTATACTGTCCCCAACTACAACCACATTTCTCTTTCCCCACACCCCCCCTAGAATATCTCCCTGTCCCACAGTGCTATAGTCAGTTACTGGTGACATCAAAGCCTATTGGGACAAAGTGGTGAGTTAGCTGTGAGGGGGATGATCAGCCATGAGGCAATGACAATATGACTTGTTATCCAGAGAACTAAGAAATACCCTGAGGACCTGGATTCAAATCCTGCTGTGGCATTAAAACCCATCTGGTTCACTGATGCCCTTTAGGGAGGGAAATCTGCCATCCTTACCCAGTCTGGCCTACACGTGACTCCAGACCACAGTGATGAGCTTGACATTTAATGACTGTTGTCTTGTTCCTCCTTAAAACAAGTTACAAAACTCCAACAAAACGTTATGAATTAATTTTATTAAATGACAAGTTACAATAGCTTTTACTATAAAACAATACAATTTCTAATCAATTATAATTTCTGAAGTATTTAGCTCACAGCCACTTCTCTTCCGGGCGCGCCCGTCGTAAAGAGGTTCTGCTCCTGTCTCCGATGGGATTTCCGTTCCAATTTTTCTCCTTGCCTACCGACTTTAATCTCACTCTCACTCCTGGTGTTTGACCAGGTATTTGCTAAAACTCACTTCCACAGCCACATCACATTCCTCAGGGACTGCCTCCGGCTCAGACTCACCCCATGTGGATTCCAACTAAAGTTTCATCCCACATGTTTTGAATCTTCCCTGGATCACTGGTATCTCCGTGATGTTCAACATTCCACAGACAGCTGCTCTCGCCACACCCTGAGATCCACACTCTGTGCTGTGCGGCGTCACATACATACTCTCAACCTCTCTCTCCAACAGCATCGCAATGCGCTGGCCCAGGGCTGCACCACTCTGCAGCTCCACTTCATCCTCCGGCTCATTCCTCGTGCTAACAAAATACTTTCTCTTTCAGGCATCAAGGCCCACAAGATGCACCAACTCAAAAATACCCATGGCCCTCTGGAACCTTCCTCTCCTCCCCTTCCTTCTGACTCTATCCCCTCCCCAACTCCCTCCCCACCTCCTGTCGGGCGTTCCCCATCCCTCCTAACCTTCCGCTCTCTGATGCTGAATGCTCTGTACTCAGCAAAGGCCTCAGCTTCATCCCTCTGCGTCCCCACCTTAACAAGTTTCGGACACGACATGACGCTGTCTTCGCCTTTGTGCTCATTTCTTTGGACAAGAGTCGTCTCCCCACCCCACAGACCCTTCACCCAACTCCAACACTCTCCCTCCACCTTGACCCCTCCCTTCGGCCTTTTACCTGCGCGCGATCTTTTCATTGAGAGCTGTCGACACGACATCATTCGCCTCCATTTCACTGCCCTTCTCAACAAATCCAACCTATCTCCCTCTGAGCTAACTACACTCCATGCACTCAGATCTAACCCAGACTTTGTCACCAAGCCTGCCGATAAGGGTGGTGCTGTCGTTGTCTGGCACACTGACCTCTACCTCCTCCTACCTTCCCCTGGACCATGACCTCACCATGGCACATCAGACAATTGTATCTGCTAAGGCTATGGATCTCATTTCATCCGGTGATCTCCCCCCATCCGCTTCCAAACTAGTAGTCCCCCATTCCCGCACAGCTCATTTCTACCTCCTGCCAAAAATCCACAAACAGGACTGTCCAGGCAGACACATTGTTTCAGCCGGCTCATGCCTCACAGAACTCATCTCTTCCTACCTTGACTCAGTCTTCTCCCCGCTGGCCCAATCCCTACCCACATACATCCATGATTCATCTGACGCCTTACGCCGTTTCAAAACTTCCAGTTTACCAGCTCCAGCCACCTCCTCCTTACCATGGACGTGCAATCCCTTTACACATCCATTCCACACCAGGAGGGTCTCAGGGCTCTCCGCTTCTTCCTGGAGCAAAGACCTGAACCATCTCCACCCACGACCCTCCTCTGCTTGGCCGAGCTTGTCCTCACCCTCAACAACTTCTCTTTCACCTCCTCTCATTTTCTTCAGGTAAGAGGGGTTGCCATGAGTACCCTCATGGGCCCCAGTTATGCCTGTCTCTTCATGGGGTATGTGGAACATTCCTTGTTCCAGTCCTATTCCGGCCCCCACCCACAATTCTTTCTCCGATACGTCGATGATATCATCGGCGCTGCTTCCCTCTCTCATCTGGAATTGGAAAAGTTCATCAATTTCGCCTCCAATTTCCACCCTGCCCTCACTTTCACCTGGTCTATCCCTGACTCCTCCCTTCCCTTCCTAGATATTTCTGTTTCCATTTCTGGGGATAGACTGGCCACTAATATCCATTACAAACCCACCGACTCCTGCAGCTACCTGGACTATACATCCTCACACCCCACTTCATGTAAAGACTCCATCCCATTCTCTCAATTCCTCTGTCTCCGTTATAAATGTTTAGATGAGGTCAACTTCGACAAGGGATCCTCTGAAATGTCCACCTTCTTCTTCAACCGAGGATCCCCCAGCTCTGTTGTCAACAGGGCCCTCAACGAGGTCTGACCTATCTCCCGCACTTCCGCCCTCACTCCTTCTCTTCCCTCCCGCAACAGCAATTCCTACCATCCCACCAGCATCCACATCCGGAAGATCATCAGATGCCATTTCGGCCACCTGCAGCAAGATGCCACCACTAGACACACATTACCCTCCCCTCCTTTTTCCACCTTTTGCAGGGACCATTCACCGGACCCGAAATTTTAACTCTGTTTCCTCCTTCACAGAAGCTGCCAGATCTGCTGAGCTTTTCCAGCAACTTTGTTTCTGTTCCCAATTTCTAAACATGTCTGGCCTCTTAAGTTTACAATATTTCCTGAGATTATTGTAGATTTGCACGGCCCCCCTCTCTCTGTCTCTGTGTCTGTCGGATTGTGAAGCTGCTTTCCCTCTTCCTCTCTCTCTCTCCAGATAGTCAGTGGGTCTCTGCTTTTGGCCACGCTGGTCTCCTCAACAGGCCCAAGAATTTCCAAGAGTGCGGTCAGCAGGTGAACCGTGTTTTTTATAAATTTTTAGATGGCTTCCAGGAACTTTGCGTAGTTCTGGCCAGTCTGGGAGACTTATTTCACAATTTGAAATTGTGTCAATCGCTTAGATGGCATGCTGCTGTAAGTTTTTTTGCACAGCAGGACTCAGTGCCTTTCTGTCATGGCCCTCCTTTGTTTAATGGATAAGTTGTTTGGGGGGGGGGGGTATGTGACCAGGATAACTGTTGCCTTTTACATTATGCCAATGTCACTAGCACCTGGTTGCTGTGTTTACAGAGTGTCTGGTTTATGGGTTTTGTGTCTTCAGTGTCTTACTTGGCCAATGTACCCAGCATTCCTTGCTGTTTGGCCGAGTTAGCAATGTGTCTGTGCCACAGGGCCCTGCGAGATGACTGAGCGAGCAAGTCAATTACATCAATCACCTTAAAATGTCTCAAAAACAGGAACGAAAGTGCTCGGGCCACCTAGCATCGATTAAGACACAAGAAATGACAATATCGAACATGGTCCTGGAGACCCTGCAAACTCTTCTATGCTGATTTGGAAATATATCACCATTCCTTCAGTGTCGCTGGATCAAAATCTTGGAATTCCCTCCCTAAGGACATTGTGGGAGGACCTGCAGCACATGGACTGCAGTGATTCAAGAAGGCAGCTCACCCCCACCTTCTTACCTAGTGATGGGTCGAATGGTGAGCCAGCCCCCTCTTCCCCCCACCCCTGCCAGTAACGCCCACATCCCAGAACAAATTTTGAAAAGATCTGGAATCACCATGTGTGCTGACCAGTGCAGCACAAGTGATTTTCACATCAAGGTGT